>NC_081214.1:25347207-25557207 GCF_902713425.1 Acipenser ruthenus | reverse complement strand
TTGAACTTGCTTATTCACACTGAATCACCACCAGCCCTGGCTAACCATTTTGTTTTATCATACTATGCTGTGCTCTACTTGTCTGTGTTTTACAATGTTGTCCTTGTGTTTTTACCATGTTTTACACATTGTTATGATTTCATTGCAGTACACCAGAGTTTATATGGTAATAAATATCAACATGACAAACATCAAGAGCTGAGTATTCTGTAGGTGTTTGCAGTACTGCAGACAGCAGTGTGCTTCAGCAGTTTGCTGCTTGTTGAAAGCAATTATGCTTAAAGTATTCAAGATGAAACTTGGATATCAGAAGGCACACTGCCAAAGCCATAAACCTCCCTGACTAAATATTTTGCAGTGGAATTAGCCTTTTAGGTTGTGTACTGCCCACACATCTTGGATTTACATGACTAAACTGGTGCACAGATAGTTGACAATGAGCAATTTCTCAACTCTTTGATCTTTCATAGTTTGCAATATCTTCTTCTTGGGAACTTTTGCAGGTGATACAGTGTTGGGTATACAATGATAAAGAGGAAGAGCAGAGCCTGCTTAGTTGTTGTTGTTGGGAACATGTGAAGTATGATAGGACAATCGTTTTGCAAATAGACAGTAGTTCTTTGTCATTTTTTTTATCTTTCTCATCCTGGTCCGTATCAAGAGGATAACAAACTAAACAGAAGGTGTTTACTTCAAACAGAAGTGGACACAGATTTAATAAGCAGAGCAGGAAAGAAGCAATGCCTGCCAAGGAACGCTATTCTTGATTCGGGTTCAGTCTGTTGTCCAGGATGGCCAAGATCCTGTGCTTGGCTTACAGTAATTAAGTCAATATGGCAAAAGCCATTGCAGCCCAATGATTAACATGTTACAGTTTGCCTGATTCATGCTGCCTCAGAGGGGTTTGCAAACACAGTATGCTTTTGCTGTTGTTCTTGTGCTGAGCGGACCTTGTGAACCCGTAGATTTGTCCAAAACATTAAACGCACAATCAGAAGATATTCGGTACCTGTGACCATTATTTCCAAGTTATTGTTAACCTATAGTTTGAAGATGCAATGTAGATGTGTTGTAACTCCTATATACATCACCTGTCGTGTCAGCCATGAATATTATTTTTCCCTTGTACTATATAATATATATCCAGCATAAATATTTAATTAGGGTCTCCCTGTATTGGGCAGCTTAGCTCACTGTACTGTCACTACAACCAGGAAGTTAGAGCCTGTTGGGAATTGCTCAAGTGATCCATCAAAGTTCTTGATCCAGCACAGAATCCTTCAAAAGTAAAAATGATGAATTAGGTCCTCCGATTGTGTTAGGTTCTGCCTGGGACTTGGCTACCCCAGGGATGTGCCTCAGACTGCCAAGAAATTAATAGAATTCTTATTGGGGCGTAGTTAAACCCCTGTGCATGGTTCATTTGAGTTTCATAAACCAGCACTCGACTTCTTGTGGCAGTAGGTTGATGTTCTCTGTGATTTCTCATTGCAGCTGTACCGGCCATTTTGTGCCAAGAAAGGTCTTTTTCATGTTTACAAGAGATATAGAGATCCATCTGTTAATGAAGTAATGGAAATAAAAAGTGTGGGTATAAAAAAAATTTATTATATTTAAATCTCTAGTTACAGTCTGGGATATAGAACAGTACTATATCAGGATGACAAGTATTTTGAAAATGTTTAGTTCTTTATTTATTTTTATTTTTTTCTGATGAAACCTTGGGCTTTATTTTATTTGTTTGTTTTCTGCCAGGGTAAAGCCCTCATAAAAAAAACTATGACAATAAAGAGCAAATGGAAAGTTTCTCTGTAACCACAGTTCCAGACAAGTATCCTGTATTTTGTCTAATAAACTGAAAAAATAGATACAGTACCAAGTTGCATATCACCACGCCACACATAAAATTGTGCATTATCAATAAAACAAAAACAAAATCTAGTATCGACATTACATCTGAGTGATAGCATGACATGGCTAAACACATATAAACCTGTCAGATAGCAAAACTTACTTGAACCACAAAGCAGTGCTCATAAATCCAGCCCCAGATTAGTGTGATTTTGTATTAAAAACCACCCCATTTTCAATGATTCTGGAGACAAACTGCACACCACAGCACTGGCAAAAACACCAAGCCAGGGCTTGATCAAGCAATTACACCACATGGCTTGTTTTCAAAATGAAAATGAATCTGAGACAAGCCTGTGCCAGAGCATACTCCAGCCCTCTCTGGTTTGGCCAGGATCACAATGATCTCATGACTTCTGTCCTGCTCTACAATGCCTAAGATGGTATGAGAGGATATAAGACTCTTAATACCACCAACATGCAGGGTTTTAGACAACATTTCTGAGTGATGTAATCTGCTGCTGTTGTTTTTTTTTTCTTTCTTTCTTCCATTTACCATTAAATATAGATTCCTGCTCACATTGTGCAGAAAATTAATAGGAAGCAAATTCAAGAGTAAGATTTTAGAAAAACAAAAACAGCCATTTGGACATTAGATTTTGTTGTGCACTGACCAAACCCAAAACTGCCAGTCGTGTCATTGTCTAATGAATCAGTGCTAAGGGATGTACGTTGCCAGCAAATGAATTGCAGCCCTGCGTATTAACCACCAATCTAAAGTTTTATGAGTACCGTGGTGGTATTTTTGTTAGGGGTGGGTTAACTACTGTAGAACAATTCCTGATAATCTTGTAGTCATACTTCAAGCATAAAAGAGAAACTGGCCTGGGATGCATTGCATGTGTTGGATCGTTGGCATTAAACAAATATGTATCCGCACGAAACACTGTGAAACCGATAAGAGTTGTATTTCGAGTCCTCCTTATATGTTACAATTCAGTCACATGTATTTATGATTCCAAGAAAGGAAGGCTGGAATGGGATTTAGGGTAAATGTAACCCTAATTTGTTGGGCTAAGTAGGGGTCGACCTTCAACTGTTGAGGCTCATTATTTTCAGAGGATTTTTTTTTTATCAGGGTGGTATGAAAAGGCAAAAGCTACAGGTAGAAAAAAAATGATTTTTGGATTATAGCCCAACAACAATTTTTTAAAAAAACTAGCCACCTTCATGTCAACCGTTTGGAATCTACTTTTATAAAAAAAGTTAAATCCCATCTATATGGTATAGGAATTTCAAAGGGTAGTTTCTCAGTTGGGTCCTGAGTATTTTAATCTTTAAATGACAAACTAGATTAGATATTCTGTAATTAGATGTCTGTTTGCCGATTGTGTCTCTGAGCTTGCCCATGAGCCCCAGTCATTTCAGACGCTGCTGCACGCAGCCTTTCTGCATGGTTACACTAGCTTTAGTGCCCGTTCATTTGCTCTGCTTCTCAGGAGATCCAAGCCACTCAGACAGCAAATGGGACTTGATCTGACAGGCGTAAAAAACCCAGCCACTGAGATTATTGCTATTCACTTAGGGCTATGTGTGCTGTCAAACAGGGTCTGTGCCTCTAACATGCAATAGCGATTCAGGAGAAATCAAAAATGTGACAATGTGACAAATGCGAATAGGAAGACAAAACATCCACCGGTAAAAGCCAGTAGAGCCCAAGGATGTACACCAGGCTGTTAAATAGGACCCCATGAACACCAGCAAGTGACGGGGTCATACAAAGTTCACACTCTTGACTTATTTTGTTTGCTCAATCTGTGGGAAAGAAGGAGCAGAAAATGTTGAGGTCTTGGGCCAAACTTTTCCACAATATTCAGTATTGTACATGCTTTGTTAAGAACTATCTCTGAAGTGTGAGGCTTCAGTTATTTGAGGGAAGCAAGAATGTCTGTGACTAGTGGAAGCATTTACATGTTTAGATTTGTACTGTGTTCCTTTAAAAAATGAACCTCTAAGTAGAACCACACTTGACAAATTAAAACTTGAGATATGGGGTTTGTTCCAGTATTTTCAGATTAGGTTTAGTTGGTGGGAAAATTATGATAAACCATGTTATGAAATAAGGCATCATCTTCTGTTGGGATCTTTACATTTGTTCATTGTGAAGAACTTACCTTATTGGAATACAAATTCCAAATACTCATCGTTTCAATGATGGTTTAGACTAAACCCTAGAGGCAGATCTGCAATGCACTTTTCAGATCGAACCCACTGAAAAAAGTTTCAGTGTGTCTAATCTTAGCTCTCCATAACTCAGTTCCCATAATATATATATATAACAAAAAACACAGTTAAAGGTTCATTTTTTTTCCAGGTTCTTTAAATATTCTCAACATTACCCCCAACACCAAAAAAAAGCAGCTCTCCCGTTGCTTGAAAATAATGAAAATGAAAACATTCTTGGAACTGCCAGTTTAAGTTATTTGCGCCAAGGAGACAGTCTGTCACAATAGATAAGATGCTATTAATAAACGTGACTTTAAAACCAAGGAAACAGACGGGGAAAAAACAGGTGATGTCTTAAAACAGTGAAGTCGAGGAGTTTGTTGCACAGGAAGGAAGACTGTCAGTCCAAATTGTGCAGGGTCCCAAACACAATGTCAGGCATAATAAGAAGCCTGGCTTTCGATTTCAGCGTTCGTGAGCTCTGGCAAAGGTTTACTTGAAGGTCACACTGTTCTAAATACCAAGCATGTCATGCAAGTTAATAACAGCAAGAACATTTTACACAGACATTATGAAACTATTAGGATTTACTCAAGACATTTGTGTTTTAGTTTAAAACATTTTTTCAAATACATGCTAAACAGTGCTTAGAAATGAAGCAGGCAGATGGCCATCTGTCTCTTTAAGAAACCAGCTAGGTCATTGGCAGGCTAATACTGTCCTAGACACACTGATATGATTGGTGCTGATGAGTTCAATTTCAGATAACTCAGCTCATGTGGGCCATGTGTCAGAAGGCATCATTTCCAAGTGAACAGTTAACAAAAGAACGTCACAAAAGAGCTTGCTTGTTGAACTTGAATATGAATGCTTGCGTTATTGTTCATTCCAAAATAAACTTTTGTTTTCTAAAGATAAAGGAGTCAAGGAAAGTTTGCCACAATATTTTGTCATTCTTCAAAATTGGGAAGAATAATTTTATCACGGCAGAGCTACTCTGTTCATGTTCTATGATCTGCCTCTCCATTTTCAAGAAGTTAAGACAGTACTTGCCTTTTTTATTTTATCTCTTTTTTTACATTCAGCACCAGGACTGGGCATTCCCTAAGTCTTCATGTGTGTTCAGGGTTCATACTATACACACATGCAATGCGGGACTTTCCACAATACAAAAGCATGGTTACTTGTAGATATTAACACCATTAGCAGGAACCCTCAAATGAGATGGGGTGCACATCAAAGCAACTACTTAATCCAGTGCAGAGGTTTACAGAAAGGACTTCCATGTTCTATCCTGTTGGCATAGAAAACTCTCCGTTTCAGGTTCAGTGCATTTACTGATGAAAATTACGATGGAGCTTGGGGACCAACTGCCCCGGGCTCAGGTGAACAAGCTGGTCTAGGAATAGACACTATATAATCTTTTAGTGTGGACGGTTTTACTCCAGGGTCATTCCTTGGATGCCTCAGAGAGAATACAATGTGTTTAATAGTGATTTTAGATGAAGTTGCATTCCCGTCGATCCTTACTGACAAAAAAGTGAGTGAAGGTCAAAAATGACAGTTACTAACAAAGTTTCTATGAAGATTTTATGAGTCCACCACCTTGCAATGATGTAGAAAGTTGAGTTTTATAAATATGGTCACAGTGCTTTCAAAAAAACTAAACAAAGAGGTAACATGCGAATTCATGCCCCGCTTATATGGCTTCTCTTTCTGTGAGTGTACGTGTGTAATTGTGCGGCCTGATCTGCAAAGATGGAATGAAAATTAGATATTACAAGGATAATGAATGTGGATGATTTGTGTTGATACATGTCTGAATCACTTTTCAGTTTCAGAATCGATGGCGTGCATAGGCTAAGACTTTACGAGAATGCACAGACCTGAAGAGATATATGAATTATGGAAAAGTCTGAATGTCATCTAAATTCTCTGACAGATGTGTTGTTGTATACTCACAGTGAACTGCATGCTGAAACACAGGGGGTCCCCAGGGGCCCTGCACTCATCAGAAAGGGTTTTAAATTGTATCAGCGTGCTAATCCTTTGCCTTTCACTTATAAATAAGAAAACACTTTAAGTTTCCTTTCACATTGGTTTTATAAACTTTAAACTCAAGCAAAGCACATAGAGTACAATACAAAAAGAGGGTGCACGCAACAGAATTGCAGCTATGATATATCCAGGAAACAAATTATTAATTTAGTTATTAATTTCAATACCTATCATGAAAAAAAAGAGTGGAAAAGCAAAGTAATAATAATCACATGCATTAATTTATTTGCATGTTCCTGACATGCCTGGCTGTATTATTACCGAATTGTTTTTTTTTTCAATGTTAAGAAAAAAAAACAACACACCCTGGGGATGCCTCTGGGGATCCTTGGGGGGTCTCTGTTCAAGAATCCCAGAGAGATTGCTTTGAAATCCCTCAGGCCAGTCTGAAGTTTGAGAGCAGACAGGAGGTCATTGCACTTTACCAGACCGAACCAGACCAGACCATATGTTGTGCTCAACACAGCTAGCGGACAAAAGCTAAGCCACTCAGGGGCCTTTTTAATGATTTAAAAGGTGATGAATCTAAAACCCTCACATAGCAGTGGCAAACACAGAGTTAAAAGTAAAGATTTCGATTTTCAGTGCAATGCATGTAAAGCTGCAGCATGTCCAGTAGCTATGTGCATATTTGAAGGTGCCATTGTATTTGCAGCTGCTGATAGAACCAATTGAATAAGTTACTCACAACACAACCCCTACCCACCTGCAATCTAATACACCAGACCTAATATAACTCTAGGCATGTTTATGTAGTGTAGTAGTATTGTACTATTCAGATGTAGTAACAAACATGCAACGTATTCAGACAGGACAATCTTATGACAATACTGTATGTATTATTAACAAGGCATCAATAAGCATTTCCAAGATGGTATCACATACCTTAGGGTGACATTTGACTGTGCATACCAGATGCTTCAGGGAACTCAAAGACATTCTGTAACTGACACGGCTCAACCAGAGAGGAGTGAAAGGCAGGGAATGTATTTGCTGAAACATCGCTTTGCTTTGCATTCAAGCACTGCAGCTAAATGCAAACCTCAGCATTTTGTAGATATAACTTCTTCACGACCACTAATCAAAACAGCTGGAAAATTGTACCAAAGATTACTTTATGCGCCGCGTTTACAAAATCTGTCACACCATCATTATGGTTTCCTGCCACAGTTTTAAAAGCAGGGAATACTTTTATAGTGTATGATAAAAACGCAAGATGCTCTCTTTTTATGAAAGGTGTTGATTTATCAAAAGATCTGTTTCTTAGCTGAATAACAAGAGATCATCAGGACGCATTAATGTTCAGACTTTAAAAGTGTATCGTTTTGGTAGTGTCTTCAGGTGTGCTGACTGAAGCACCTTCAAGATGGAGTGCTGCAGAGACTTGCTTGTAAACAGTTTCCAAAGCCGCACCTGAGACGTGAAAAGATAAAACAATACACCCAGGGCATTTTTACCATGTCTCCTACAGACTAGAGTAACATTGAGGGCCTTCCTTGTACTCACTTGCCAGACGCAGATGTGAGATTACAATGTTTCACCTGTAAAAAACTAAACAAATCAAAAGCTGTTCAATCGTCGTAACTGGTATAAAACATGAATTGTGCTGGAGAGATTTAACTGTATAATAATTAATAAGGAGCTGACTGCCAACTCTGTAAATAATGCAATTTCAAGTCCAAAAAAAGCCTTTGACTGAGAATCGAAAACATGTAAAATAACCTTGAGAGCGCCGTACTGTTACAGACTCATATCGAACAAATATACAAGTTCCCAATCTGGATAATTACACCCAGTCCTGTAGGATCGGATAGCTTTTATCTAACTACTTAACCAATCTGCTACATACTAATGGGAGTTGGGAGGACTCAGAGATACAGGTAAAGTTGAGGATAGCTGTCCGTTTCTGGCGAAGGGCAAACAAAAACTTGAATATTTAAACTCATGTATAGTGTGGAAAGCAAAGTGATTCATGCATGATTTAGTCTAAATTAATGAAAGGCTTTACGGAATGCGGAGTCTGTTCTGTCGTTCAGTTCCAGAACAAAATTTTCAGGCTTCAGAAAAAAAAAGGTGACTAACAGAATGAGTCAAGTCTTGCATGCAGCTGTTTCACTGTTAAGAGGGTCTTTTCAGTTATAATTTATATTTAATTATTATATTTTATGGGTTATTCCAACAGTGGCATGTATTGATGCATTCTAATACAGCCAAATTACTGATTTCAAGTATTATTACTAATGTGGTAACCAGATTAGGAATTGCACGGCACATTAATTAAACATTTACTGTATGTATAACACAGTGGTTGTCCGTTAATACAATGTCAAGAAACATTTTTCCACATAATCCCCACACTTTTTTTCTACACACGTATACAGCACTTGAAAGTCACCATAGAAGAGGTGCCGTGTTTTTGTATTGAATCTCCCCCTCTTTGTTTTGTCCGTGGTTAATGGGCCATGTAATGCTATGCAGACTCAAGATGTAAACCTTGTTTCATACGCCATGCAAGAAAACAGAAACTGAGTGGTAGTACAGTATGTTAAGCCTACATTAAGAAAGAAACAAATAGTTTGCATTACAGCACATGTTCGTCTGAGCAGGATTTTGTATATAGCAAGTCATTTAAATAGAGGACACACTCTGCAGTGCTAATCAGTTCTGCTTGGTGAGCACATTACAGAGGAGAAGGAACCAACAGACAGGGTGTCAAATTAATTTTTAATGGCTTTTATTGCAGTTAAGGCTCCTCGGAGGACTAATTAATCACTTAAATGGCTAATAGCTAATGGTGTTAGCCTCTTGGAGATATCCAAACCTCTAATCTTCCCAACAAGGTGGGAGTTGCACATGCCTGAATTGGGTTTTGAAATGACCTTCTGTGCACCTTCTTAAATTGACTAATTGCTTAATAAGCTAAATGTGATGAAGTGATTAGTTAATGTTATGGCTCTTTTGAGATAAATCCTGTATAATAAATTAATAAATATATCAGCTCAAGTTGCAATGAGTTGAGAATTCCCTAGAGCAGGTCCTGTAGCATTTTATTAATATAAATGTTACCTTTGATTTTAACCTTGGAATTTATAAAGAACCATTGTGCTTATGTTTTCCAAAATCATTTTGTAATGAATTGTTAATGTAGTTTGCTCCCAATGCACTGGTGCATCACCACATCTAGTATGGTATCTATTTGATGTGTTGCTTTTACAAGCTATTTAAAAAATACCCTGTTTGCTAGTCAGTGTAATAGTGCATGATCATCCTGTGTTAAAGGCAGTTGTGTGGTATCAACATGTGTTAATTGCACATTATTTGGATAGTGTGGAAGTGTATCGTTTAATCTCACAATAGCAATAGTGGCAAAATGAGAGACAAGGATACTGAAAAAAAAACGTTTTTGTTCTCTGGAAAATCCCTCAAATACAAATGCTTATCCCTTAAGACAGGAGGATAAATATATTGTGTCTGTTATAACTTGTTTTAAAAGTGCCTGAAGATGCATTCTGTATTAAATAAGGGATTGTTGGTGTTATGAGAGAAAATGGAGAAATCATGTTTCCTAAAAGATAAGTTTGGAGCAACCAAGCAATCCTTTGGAGGGATGATGTCATGCAAGTTCAACCAAGCAATCCTGTGGAGGGATGATGTCATGCAAGTTCAACCAAGCAATCCTGTGGATGGATGATGTCAAGCAAGTCCAACCTCTGCAATTATTATTATTATTATTATTATTATTATTATTATTATTATTATTATTATTATTATTATTATTATTATTATTATTATTTTCTAATAAAGTTCTACCCTAGAATAAGATGATTGATTTCAACACATTGGTTTGTGTTTGCTCATTTCATGCAGCGATTGTAGTTCACCCTTTATCATTCCAAGTACAATAAAAATATCCCAGGATTTGATAATAATAAGGATTTGCAAGCACAGTGCTTTGGTATGCTGGTGTGTTAACGTGTTAGATGATCTCATGATGGCTAGCTTCTGCAATAAAGGATTTTGTGGTACCTTGCCCTCAGAGTGTGATTGAGCATTGCTGGTAGGCTGTGGGCAATATTACTGTTGCCTTAACTGCAATTTATAACAGAATGCTGTTGACCCCAAAAAAGGTTCTAATAGATAAAGAATACCATTTTGAGATGTGGGAAAATGGGAACTACCTAGTCATGATCTGAAACTCCAAAACAACTTTACATTCAAGACTGTAGGTGATTAAAACTATCATATGTGATTTTCATTGTACAAAAAAAAGAGCTCAAAAAGAAAACATGCATAAAGTTTCAACAGCACATGAGAAGTACACTTCCAAACTTCTTTTGAAATCTCACTTTTAATTTCCCCATCAAAGTAACCTTTAAACACTCATAACGGCTGACTTAATAATCCAAGGGCATATTCAATACAAGTAATTACCATAGCTTCCTTCCCCTTGTAATGCCGTGCCCTGCTGAACTCAAGGTGTTGCCCAGTGATTTGTAAATGTTCTTCAGGGATTCAGGCAGAAGTAGTCAACCAGAAATTTGTTGGCGAGCTGCCACCTTCTCTCTTCCAAGTGCACTGGAATCTCCACACACTGCTAGGACTTTCATACAACACATTTCTAGTGTAAAAAAACATGTACAACGTGCATGGGAATATAATACAAAGCTACCACATTCTTTTTTTGTTTGTTTTAAGTCCTCTATTGTAAAGGGCTGTGAACTGTTGAATGAACTTTACACGAGGCAGTGCTATAAAGTACACCATGCATATCACAGCTTGTTCAGCAGAATGAGAAGTTGATTCAAAGGACAAAGGATTTACCTGGTGCTACATGAAGAACCATATAAATTGCGATTGCTTTTCTGGAAAAGCTGGAGCTCGCTATGTAACCTGCATGCACAATTGCCAAAACCCAATTCTCTGGAGTACTACTCACTCGTATTCAAAATATGAAAGAAATGTATGAATTACGCAAGGGGAATACCATATTGACCTATATATCAAAACACTATCAGAATGATTTATAACAAAGTGTCATTTCCTTTTTCAGGTCTGCAGCTCCCCCGATCTGTTTTGTTTTGTTTTGTTTAATGTTCTCACATTTTGAATCTATAGTGTCCTCTTCAGGAATTGAAGACAGTTTGCGTTATTAAATTCTGGAAAGCTGCACCTTGTTAACGGTGTTTAATGCTTTAGTAGTAATCGTATGAAGTCAACTTTGATTGCTGGTTCATTTCACATGAACACACACAGTGCCAATAATAGGAATAAAGTGCTGAGTGTATCATTACTATATATGAATTAAATATGAATTAAAATAAATTGAGTTATAAGTGCTTTGAGTCAAACCTGCTCTTACTTATACCTTAGTGTATTCTTTATTTTGCTTTTATTTGAATTTGATCTTATTGTACTTTGCTCTTATCTGTATTATGATATTCTGTACTGTGATAACTTGTAATGTGATATTTTATAATGCGATACTTTGTACTGTGATATTTTGTAACAATTATAAGTCACGTTGGATAAGGGCATCTGCTAAGAAACAAATTATAATAATTTGTCGGTACAATGTTATTAATGGGACTCACTTAAATTAAAGCTCTTTTTTTTTTTAAATGCTCTTTGTATTTAAAGCGTTTGTATTTCTGGTGCCTTAACTGATTGCTCACCATTTTTTCTTTTCATGTTGACATCATTGCTAATAACATCTTATCTTGTGATCAGGTGGCTTCTCTGGGTTTATTCAGAACAAAAGAACTAAAGAAAATAGACACCCAGGACTGCGCAATCAAGATCTTGTCCAACTGGTTTAACATCTCATATTGTGCTACTACACTGCGTCTCCCCATGACAAGCATGATTTAAATCTGATGATAAGGGTACACTGGAGGAGATAAAACACAAAGCAGATGGGAGCAATATATTAGCCACTGGACTTTCAATCTGTGACTTTAAGAGGCAGCTTTACTCATGGAACAGAAGTGGTGTCACCTCTTTTAATGCATGTGGGTGCATGTTTCTGAACTGGTGACTGCAGATAACATTTACACTTTTTGGCACTGTTGGTTTTTGTTCCAGTCATTCGGATCTTGTCAAGATAGTGTCTCACTTGAATAGTTTTATCTTTCAGCAGCTGATAAGATGCAGACACGATTGCCTGGAGGAAGGCCACTCTAGTAGATCTTGTTGGGCCGACGTCTTGCTCTGCGGTGTAATGAAAACCAATGTGTAGAACTATTTTCATCAATATCAGAAGTGCTTTTAGCTATTCACTGTCAGGTCTAATCTAAAACTATAATATAGGAGCAAAGTCTTAATGTGACTAAAACAGGCTCCCCGAGCTGCATGCTAAGCATTCTAATGGTTAAATAGAATGCCATCATCTCTTCAAGCGTATGTTGTGTAAGCACACGGCGATTGTGCATCAGTTAGTCCCATCAATGTTGTTTTTATTCATATATTGTTGTTTCCTTTCGTAACACTGCACATTTCTCTCTGGTTTTCTACTCCTTTGTCGTGCAGCTCCTTCTAGCTTTGACCAAACCTGACCCCATCAGATGGAGTTAACGTCACGTCTCCCCCTGCTGTCTTATTTCCACATCAAGAGGAACTTTTTGGGTTACGAGAGCAAAATAGAAGATAACCAAACAAAAACAAAAAGTTGTCTTAACACCCATAGGTCTGCCCGGTCATCAGGAAATGAATAGCCCTTTACTTACTGTTACAGTCACTGCTGGGCAAGCCAATTAGGATCTACATCATTAACAGAGAGCATGAGAACTTGTGTCCCCAGCCTGGGAGATCTAGATTAGCGCAAAGTGCTCATCAAAACTGAGTACAACGGGGAGCTCACTTTGAAGAAAACGCGTTTGTATAACTTTGCTCTGACCACATAAACAGTTGAGTCCATTACAGTACATGTTTTTTGCGGTCTTTGTTGATTCAATTAGCAGGTATGTTTAGTTTCTGAACTAACACTACTATGCACAAAATAAGAAAGAAAGCACAGTCAAGCCTGCCTAGTTGCTAGCAATTTGCCATGCTGTTTAATGAAGTCCAGTTGATAAGCTCTATCTTGAGTAGGTGGCTATAACATGCCGCCTTAGTTTGGCTTAGGAATACTGCACATGCAAGTTTACAGAGGGTTATTTAATGAAATACACCTAAGCAGCCTGTGTAATATAATAATAATAATAATAATAATCATACCGTGTTATGTAGATTCATACCATATTTGTATTTTATTTTTAAATTGCAAGACCCCTACGTATATGATATCTCAATTAAGTCTCTCATGGAAACAAGCTGGGAATTCAGTCTTGATTTGGCAGAGTTCCCCCAATTAACCAGCAGTCGCTGGTGGGAATCTCTGGGTTTGATCAATGTCTTGGAGTCGGGAGGAGGCAGACCCACTTACAGCATGCAATTAGTGGGTATTAATGTTGTCTCATGGATGAGATTAATGAAAATGATATCAGAATAAGGAAGAACATCAAAAGAAGAATATGCCACCCGACTTCAATGTGCATTGCTGACACTCCATTAGATAGAGTCTGCATACAGTGCCAGTATTGTGAAAAACACAAGCTCATTACTTTGTGCTGCCAAGGCTGCCAGAATACAGTGCAATATGGGCATCCTATGGCAGAGTACAGCATGTCTATGCATTTCTTCAAGCCAATTAAAAATGCAGCAGCAAGTCTCATCAGATCACTGAAAATGGAGAACGGCAAACGTATTAACAGTCCTATTAATCTAATGTTCGGGAAAAGTAGGGGGATTAATTTGAGTCACAAGAGTAAAAAGCCCTTTGTGGGGTAACAGAGGTTCGCCGAGACTGGAGGCTCTGTGTCGGACTAAACTTCTCCACTTTGATCAGGCTTTTGGACAGCAGGATATTTTTGATTATTCCCCTTCGATTTAAACAAAGTCAAAGCCTTCTGATAGATTCCTCAGAAAAGCAAACGTTGTGTATTGTGCACCCCAACCAATTTAGTGTTTATTTGGGACAAACAGAAGAAGAAGAAGAAGAAGAAGAAGAAGAAGAAGAAGAAGAAGAAGAAGGAGAAGAAGAAGAAGAAATAATAGAAATTAAAATAGTCTTTGTTTGTGCCCAAAACTGCTCCTTGTGCCTTTAAAAAAACATGAGCTGTTAGTTTTATTTTTGATTGATAAGTGCATTAATTGTTCACTGACTCGGATGTCTGGAAAGAGTCCTATTACAGTAATTTATGTCAAAGCTCTGTGAATGCAGTGCACTGTTTAAAGATGTAATTGCTTGCACTTTCATAGCAACTGCTACATTTATTCCAATTAGATCACTGCTCTGTTCCTCCGTGGCTCAAACCCGATACATCCCTCACTACAAATTACGATGACAGGTCCTTTCTGTAGTGCCCAAACAGCTCTGATTTATATCGAATGAAGAGAAATATATTCCAATTATCTTGCAGATGTTCATGTAAAAACAATACCTATCGGAAGACCTCACAACAGGAATGCCTGTTTATAATTTTTTTGTTATTGCATATCTGCAGAACTTGCACACTTTGCACAAACTTGAAAGTTTATAAATTACTAATTTATGTCCCGTGATTTGTAAAGCAGTCTTGTCTATAGAGACATGTTATTGCTGCACTGTATGTAAAATCATCACAAGTTGTACAACAATATAGAGTATATGCAGCAAGGCATTGTCGTGGACAGAATTAGCAAAGCGAGTGATTAACTGTGAATGAGACAGATCACAATTAAACAGCTCTTTATATGGCTCGGTTGCATGTCAACAACACTTAAATAATAAGCACGGGCGCTACACAGCCATGTGTATTGCTCCGTGCAAAACAAGGGTTTCAGTGCTGAAATAATAAGACACTAATAATAATAACACACAACACAGACACGGTCACTTCTCCACACAGTGAGTGCTCTTTGTGCAGGTGTGGTGCAAGACAACGATTGTGAAACAGTGGTGCAGTGTAGTCCGGGTTTGGTGCTGGCTTGTAGCGACAGCTCCCGGTTAGTGTTAGCCGTCTAACAATGACAAATAACAACAGCTAGAACAACAAACAAACAAAACACGAAACACTCACGGTACATTTACACTCTGTCTCCTTTACCGATCCTTGCAGTAACCATAACAAAGGAACAGGTTGCTTCGTCAAATCTCCTGAAATACCCTTAGTCACACCCCCTTTGATAGCGAGTGCAATCACGTATCCGGCAATCCATCGCTTACCGTATTAAGGCAATGACTTCTGGTATTGCGACTCTGCCCCCTTCCTGGATGTCCGACTGACCCTGGAATGAACTGCCAAACCATCCAGTCTGGGTCACACTGTTCCTGTTATACAACGCCCTCGCAGGTCAGGAGGGAGATTGTTGACTAGGATTCATTTGCTCTCTGTCACAGTAACAGACAGAAATTATTTTAGATCTTGTCAAAGACTGAAGCTGTGCACCAGACTGCCAATAATATCCATTTAGATGCCAAAAAAAATTAAAAGTTACACTGGAAAAGCACACAAGAGGTAAATTCAGTCTAATAAATGATAGATGAACATGAATTACATGGTTCTGAAAATAACCCTTTATTCTTAGTGAGGCTGGTAATGAGAGGTGAGAGTGGAGAGTCTCTGTTCTTATTTAGTCAAGGACCAAGCTGAAGGTCAAGGTTACAGTTTCTAACGTCATTACATCTTTAGAGAGTGTTGACTGGCTTAATGGATGATGAGAAGTGTTGCCCCTGTAACCTGCTTGCTGCAACAGCTTTTCTACGAAGCTCTGCCAATACCTACTTCCATTAAAGCCCTGCCGTACATGAATATGTTTCACAAGATTATTTTCCCATAATTTATTAATGGTCTCATAATGATTGTCATGATTATATTTGTATTATTTTATTACATTATTACATCTTATTACATTGTTCACAATCATACATTTTTTAATCACTTTCTGAGATTTTACTCTTTTTTTTCCCAGCTGAACACATTGAATGTACAGTACAACTACATACAGCACTGCAATTAACGTTAATTCAGTATATGTGGAAAGTTGCTATAAAAATGAAATGTATATTAAACATAAATCAGATCTGTACCATGTCTTGCTTCAATGACAATAAGAATATGCTTATGTAAGTTAACAGAAGTTGGGAAACAGCCTATATTGTTGACAATGCGTTAACATAAACCCTAGAAATAACTGCACAATGTCAGCCAAGAACAATAATTACAGGTTGAGATTACCATTCGCCGAGAGTGGAAAATTCAGGAAAATTCTCATTATTGAAATTTAATTTCTCTATACGGAACTAATGATCTGTGACATATGTACAACTATTTATAATAAGTTACAATATTCACTTTGAGAAGCTGTGTACTTCCTTTACTGACAAATATACTGTTTTAAAAACGTTCCCAAGACTTCATTTAAACATGTTAGACAGTATGTCTGCTTCACAAGACAGTATTGAATTTACCGATCAGTGTTTAGGATGAATTTATTGCTGATTTATTTTTTCCTCCGCATTCCCAATTCCCATTCTCCTCGTCTAATCCACTCGGCAGCACATCTGAACATGCATGCCCTACACACAGAATAATGCCAGTCTCCTTAGTATTGTGTTCCGTTTCTTGGAAGAAAGGTATGTGTGCATCACTCGTTACTTTCTTCATACTCTAGAATCAGAATCAATCTGAATGATTAAAAAAAAACATGACTCAAGTGTAAACCTTCCTCTATGCACAGGTTTTCCTTACTTAAAAAAAAAAAAAAAAAATATATATATATATATATATTCTATTGTTTTTATCTAAAATAATTAGCTTAAAAGTCATGTTTATTGTAATGTATTTTTCCCTGAGTAAAACTGGGACTTGGATTGTATCCTTCTTTGAAGCAATGGGTCCTGATGTAAATGTGATCGAGTCAAATTAGAAAATGTGTGTTTCGTGTATAAACTGAATTTTGCTAAATTATTAAGAAAGCCATCGTCCAATTCAACATGGGCCTCTAATTATAGAAATAAATCATGCTGTGTCTTGATTGTGCTTGATCCTGACAAATAGTTCATGCATTTCAACCTCAAAGTCACTGTTATTTCCATTGATTTCTTTCATACGCACATATAACATGACAGATTGTTTGGGATAAGAGCAAAAAGTAATAAAATACAGTTAATTTGCAAGCCTATAACACAAATACTGCTGTATATACAAGCAGCCATTAATCTCAAAAGCAAAGATAACTAAACAAGTCCAAGTTTTTAATAGTTGTCCAAAAAATAAAAATAATCAGTGTTCTTTGCACCAATTATTAAAAGTGGTTATCAAACAGAAATTAAAACAAAGTATCTATAACTACTGTGGGTTCAATTAAAAAAGGTTCACGAATGCACTACTCAAAGATTAGTATCTATAGGAGACAATTTCTCTCAGTTACAGATACGTTTAAGAGGTTACACTGAGGTTTAGGAAACAATGCATAACATCATAAAATAAATAAGTATGAAAAGAACAGATGGTTTCTTTGTCAGTGCCAGCTGCATGCTACGGATAAAGTAGGACTTTATTTTAAACGCATGCTCTTTATCTCAGAGTAACTCAAGGCGTACTGTATTTTGTTTTTCAAATGGAGCACGGAGGGATAGAGGTGGCTCTCTGCTAGGGTTGGCACATAGCTGATCAGTACTTGTCTGAGTAATAAGCCCTGGAAAGGGTCTGCGCAGGGAATATATTATCAGCGGCGCCTCTTCTTTATATAATTCTGTTTCCTGTAAATATGACTACAGTTGGCATCCGTTGAAACCAAAAAGTTGTTTTTCTGAACACATAATGTACTTGTAACAAAGGTAGGATACGTAGAGAGCACATTCCTTCCCTCGTCCTCCAGCTCTTATACAATATTGATTTTTTGTGATTACCCTTTGTCTTCCAGAATGTATAGGAGGAGACGATTTGTAGGTCATGAACGTAATGCAGTGGCAACAAAGCTGCTCTAAGTGCAGTGGGTACATTCCTTCTCTAGACTCATTTGCTGTACCGCATATACTTACTTTAACATTGCAATAACCCTTTCCTCAACGGCCACAGCAATGCAGGAAGACTATTAGAACATGATGAAAGGAAGCCCAGTACAAGCCTTTCCAACGCCGACAGTAGCTTGCACACATTGTATAGCCTCATCATTTCAGCTGCAGTCTTTACTTTGGCTGCTTGTCACAAGTTTATGATTGAAGAATTTCACAATTTTTATATGTTACTGCCACCATGTGGTGGCCTTACAAAATCTCTAGACTTAATTTTAACATCTTAATCTTTCAATATTACAAACAAGGTTTTTGGACTGAGGTGCACAGCTGAGCTTTTGAATCATAAACTGATTCAAAAATATATCACAAAAAAAACTAGAAAGTGTATGAATCTCAATTGGTCTTAGGGTTTGGCAGACATATGCTAACCTACAGGATACATCCATTCATTGTCTGTAATTTGTTGTTAATGTTTACATCTGTATTAATTGCAGGAGTCTACTGCCTTATTAGTTACAGTTGTCACACAACCCAGGTCACCATAAGTGAACAGTACAAACCAACTGGCGAAACAGCAGATCAAAATGGCGTCCAATAATTGTGATTGATGAGGAGAATTTTTTTTTTAATTCAAATTCAAGAAAATGTTGCACATTTCATATGAACGTGAGAAGCCTGAGAAACCATTTTCAACTAATTATAACAAATAAAGTCCACTCTACTGCACATTTAAGGCTGTAATTCAATCCCAGGTTTTTTGCTGACATTGATAAATCAGGAACGTTCTCAAAGGAATTACATCCTTAGTATGTACTGTTGGGTGTACATTTTTCCTTATGTATCGTGTTTCTTGTAATAAGCAACATTTTCTTCACAATTAAAAAAAAGAAAGAAAAAAACTCCCTAAGACACAATCCCAATTGAAGGGTAAATGGACTTCACCCAATTCAAAGAGAAAAATAAGTCTGGAAAACAATCCACAGAAAAATAATGTATAACTTATGTTAATAAAACCTTGGGTATTAACCATTTAACGGCCGGAAACAGATAACCTTAAATACCCAATTACAGAATCCCCCAATGAGAATGCTAGCAGCTGCATTTCGATGACTCCAAGGCTGTGCTCGAAACAGCAGGCATGATGGATATGGAATTGCACGTTGATTTCTGTCATTAGAATGTGTTCCGTATTTGCAAACTAACAAGCTAGTATTTAGTGATGGCTTGATCCAATATGCGTTTTATATGTGCGAGGATTTTTGTTTATCAAATGTCATTTTAAGTTTTGGAAGGCTAAGGCCAAATAATTCAATTTAACCCCTTAGCCATGAAATAAGCACCAATGAGCATCAAAATGAAATGTAATGCTCCTGTTACTGTTAGTAATTTTCCTTATTTGTTTTATAACAACTGCCACTGAAATTTAGCAATTGCTGTTTTATTTTTATTTTTTTTGCAGCAACCAGACAGCTAAAATATTTATGGATCAGCCAATGCATACTACACTTATTGTATGAACATATAATGAAATGATGGTATTTATATTCATGTGTGACATTTTGATATCCTTTTTTTTTTTTGGTTCTTCTGGAATTTCCTTCATGAAAAGAAGATGAGCGATGAACTGCGTGCGTCCCGTCATCGGTGATTCTGCATGCTCACATTCAGGAAAATGCCTGGTCGAAAACTATGCTTAAACTCAAGTGGATTTCCTTTGAACACAATAACTGGTTATGAAGCCATTTGATTTTTTAAAATGAATATTGTTTCCACAATATTAAAGTTCACACGCTACTCACAAGGTGAGAACAATTGGCAAAAACTGCAGTTTGAACCCATCATCATGGGTCCTGTGGCTGTTTTCAATTTGTTCTGCTTTATTTTCTCTTTCCTGTAACCAGACGCATGCTGGAGCGATGTGGATATGCAGCTTGAACGTGATTTCCAGGGAATCAGCAGAGCGCTTCTGCAGAACACTGTTCAAATCAAACACAGATGTCGCACTGATTGCGCCTTCATAGACCTAACATTACTCCAATGAGAGCTGCTTCATGCTTCCAGTTGAAAACATTTGCCTTGGAATACAGTATGTAGCCCAAAGAAAGATTAGGGGTTTAGGGTAAGGCAGAGATGGTCACAGTGATACAACTGTATAAAACAAAATAACCTCAATTAAACAATGCAGCTACATAACAGCATGGAAAAAACGTCTCTGTTAGAATGTAATATTCCTTAACCCTTAATGCACAACACTGTCAGAAAGCGCGGACACAGTAGGTGAAACTAATGGAAACAGCGTGTTTCATTCAATACTGCTTGTCTTAAGTATCATTTTCAACGGGCTAACCCAGAAATATTATTAAACTGCCCTTTCCCAAACCCATGGATTTACTAATGGAATTTGACATTTAGAAGTGTTATCAAATTATAGTCCATCATAAGCATCAAAAGTCTCCCTGTCAATACATCCAGTTTCCCGAGTGTCCCTGGAGGATGCAGATTGCATCACACACACATTGCACTAAAGCAGCAGCTTCATGACCATGTGCATTCACAATCATGCTACTGACATATTGTTTTTTTTCAAAAGGTTAGCTAGATTATTGTCTAGTTAAATAGTAACTACATTATTGTCAGGTTAAATAGTTAAAGACAGGGTATCACTTGGTATTAATGGGTTAAAGTACACTATGTTTACAGTTAATTACTGAACTGTAATATTATTATTTATTTATTTATTAGCAGATGCCCTTATCCAGGGCGACCTACAATTGTTACAAGATATCACATTATTTTTACATACAATTACATAATTTTTACATACAATTACCCATTTATACAGTTGGGTTTTTACTAGAGCAATCTAGGTAAAGTACCTTGCTCAAGGGTACAGCAGCAGTGTCCCCCCCACCTGGGATTGAACCCATGACCCTCCGGTCAAGAGTCCAGAGCCCTAACCACTACTCCACACTGCAGAAAAACAATCACTGTATATTATTAAGATGGCAATGCTCAGCCACGAAGCATCAGTTGTAATGATTGACTGAGGAGAGGCGTGTGTAATGCAATCATGATGGTAACGTTTTCCTGCCATTATCATCTTCCAAGAGGCAAAGTGCTTTAGAGCTGGCACAGTGAGAATCTGAGTTTTTTTTGACCAGCAATGCTGAGCACTGAAAAAGGATGTTCAGGGTCGGAATTGACAAACAACAGCAGCCAGACAGTAAAGCACATCTCTGAGTGGCAGAGTTGGTGACATTTAAAGCCAATTGCTGCTGGTGGCAATGGCATTTCTAAGCATTTCTAAACAGTATAACATGCCTGTATAACATTAAATGGGCCACTAGCTCTGCATAAGCCATTTTTGTTATTAAAAAAAAAAAAAGATGAGAAAAGAAAAAAAGAAATAATTCTGGACCAGGAACAAAGAAATCTGCACATATTTTCCCACTAATAAATAGTCATACAATGACTAGGACTATCAACTTACTGGGCGATAAGGTTCATGTCATGCCTAATTCTGAAAAAAAAAGCTATCAGCTACTTCAAACAATTTTAGCTCGGTTTGAAACCTAGCTTGAGCAGAAAGCTGAGTTAATTAGACACCCTTCAAATTCTCTTAGCTGCTCAACCCGAAGCCTGAAAGTAAAGGTTTATGACTCATTTTCTCTTTGGGGCCTCTCAAAGAGGAAATATATTTGAAATGGTTTGCACCGATATACACAGTGAACAAAAAAAAACAACGAATCCACTGCATTAATGTAACTGTAACAAACTAAATCTGTACAGCGTGGAATTGTTTATATCATGTGTATACCAGTTGCATGCCATCTGTATATTATTGCATCATACAAACTGCAATATAATGAATAAACCATTTCTTAAAATCCAAGCACAATCCCCTGCAGTGGGCACAGTCAGACAGTACCACAGGGTGGGATAGAGCTGCAGATGTACAATACAGAAGGTATTGTGTGTGCTGTAGCAGAAGTATGTGTTGTACCGTATAGCTGTACTGTATGTGTCGCAACAAAGCAAAGGAGGAGACAGAGACAATTGAAAGAAAAAGAAAGAAAAATGAAACGTGTTTTACAATGAATAAATCCAGGTCAATCAGCATAGGTTTTCATTTCAACACTTTTGCTGCACTAGAAAGCAATGCAGATTTAAAATAAAGTAAGCAGGACCTGGTTGAATAAGAAGGTCATGTTCAGTTTGCAGCGTAAAGGACTGGAGTTACTCTTCTCGATCCTGGGGCTTTAAAATAAAGAGTGTTTTGTCTCAAACCTCCAGACAGTAACCTTTTTAAACCATGTTGTAGACCAAGTTTTTCATAACTCTTTCAGGGGTCTGTCTTCAATCCATGAAAGATAGCATTAGCAAAACAATTAATAAAGCAGAAAATGTCTCTAATAACTATATTGTAAAATCTGACAGTGGTAAATTGATTAGCGATCTGGTAATGAGATTTTTTTTTTTTTTTGTAGTCGTAGTTTCTCCTTGTAAAAAGATTTTTATGAGGTGTGACGATGATTGTGCTTTGCTTTGAAAAGTCCTTTTAATTGTGAGTATCTTATTGTCAAACAGTACTTACCCTGACCTCTTCCGGCTCGTGTCTGATTATCCTTTGCTCTCTTATCAAGGGGGTTTCATCACCAGCAGGCATTCTATAATTTCAGGTTTTGACAACTACAAAACAACTGGCAATTTGGGAGACTTTTTGGCTGCTCTTAAAAAAAAAAAAAAAAAGCTTCAAATATCCACAGCCCTTCATCCTGGGGTTGGTAGTGATTACCATATTTCTTGGTGTAAGAAAGGTCCATACAAAAAAACAAACTAAAAAATTTGAGTGGAAGTTGAAAGCAAATAAATGGTACCCGGTGTCATTTTTGAATACTCTCTAGAAAAGATTATTTTTGCTGTAAAATGTTTAAAACTCTGTTGCATTGTTAAACAAATATAAGTACAAAATCTGCCAGAACAATAAACAGTGTAGCAAGTGTTTTCCTTTAAGAGACACAATTGCTGCATGATTGCTTCCCTGTGACTAAATAGATTCAAAGCAGATTCAAAACCATCATAAAAGCATTATGCCTCTGCTGTTGTGTAATACAAAAATAATAACAATAATAATAAATAAATAAATAAATAAATAAATAAATAAATAAATACATAAATAAACCCTAAGCTAAAGCAGCCTCCTTTATTGTTTCTGAGCAGAGAAACCATTTTTTAAAAATGACAGAAAATCAAGCATCAGTGAACCCACAAATGATTATGTATCGGCTCCATTCTGCAACAAAATACGTATAAATATATTGCTAAGAGTGCAATAACTTAAAAAGAGAGCAACACATCACAATTAAGCTTCAGACCAGAGTAGTGAGACACATCATTGGCCAAGTTCAATAAGGAAAGTCATACAGTTGCTTTAGCAGCAGAAGAATACAAATTGAATACTGCTTTTGACCAAAGTGTGTCAGAATGAAACAGATGCATGTGTTGGGGGTAATGAACAGCTTAGGCACAGGGAGAGGGTTAGCTCTCTTGTTGTTTGAACAAGATGGACTGGAATAGCTGATCATCACGCAAAGGGATCGCAGAGTTGTCCGCAATATTTAATATGTTGCTTGAAGGCAGACGCAGCAAAAGAAGGAATGGGATACATACAGCAGCTAAGGATATATATAACACTGCTTCTCTCGGGCAACTAGCTGCTGCCTGTTTTAACTCTAGACTATGAACACAAATTAAGTATAATTATATTAGGTTAATTGTATTTTGACAGCCAATGACAAAAGATGATACCTGGAAAGACAAGAGTTCAATTTAGGGGCCGGATAATGTTGCCGATCACTAGAAAGACTGCTGTCAACTCTGCTGCTCGCACACAAAAGGCAAAGAAAGCCACCGGGCTTGTTTGCATTGTTCACACCTGAAACCTGCACTAACCCCCAGTCCAGTAAGAGATACTGTATGATATTACATGACAAGTGGGATTGTGATTCCTAATAAAACGACACAGCAGTCTGGATAATAAAACTCTACAAACTGGCCAGTCGCCAAGTGGAATGACTGATTGAAAAAAACAAAAACAGGCCCTTAAAACAAGGCAGGACATGATCCCTTTTCACTACACTGTAGCTATAACTTGAGTCTCCCTTGCTTGACTGTCTCCTCGGTGCACCCTGCAGTTTTCCGCTTAGTTAAACTGTATTATAAGCTGGGAGTGGAACCGTCTCCCAGGTACCCATTTCTCTGTGTCTTTTCTATATGGTTCAATTCCATCCAGTGGTGCCTACGACAAGACCATGCTAATGCAGTCAATTTAAAGCAGATGGGACCCTCTTCTTTCGTGATTTATTTCCACGGTTGGAGCACCAGCCATATATGATTGTTTGATCACGTGACTTTGTGTCTGATGTACACATCAGCAGTGAAATCTGTGTGAAGCTTCCTATTCAGGGATATGCAGATAATATGGATCCTGGCTTCCTCTTTCAGTCCTCACTGCAAATACACTATTTATTTAAGCTACCTGAGGATGCTATCCGCTAAGTTCATCAAGTGTCTCTAATTACTGTGTATTTACATAGTAGCTACATAGTAAATACATGTGCACTTACACATAATTACAATGTTATTACGCATAGTTACAATGTACTTAACGTGTACATCTTTTTGCATGATGTAAGTACACAATTGTATCAGAAAAGGGTTATGGTTAGGGTTAACAGGATACAGGGTGTTAGGTCAGGATATAAAAATACATACATAGTGGTATCAGGATTATTTGCCACCAGACAATGTATTATACAATTTAAATGTATATTATCTGTTTATAAATGCATTTTCTTCTCTTTTATTGTATTTTTAACTTAAGATTTACAAATAAATGTGTGTCTTACATTACGTACGGAATCACCAAAACCGTCACATAGCGTTTGCTTAGCAAGCTTCTGTACTGTAACTCAATCTGTATTGCTTTTTTTTATTTCCTATGTGACTTTAGCAACCACAGATGAGGCTGCTATTGTATTGCATTAGCACTTTCCTCTCCATTACAGAAAGCCTCTTTATGTTCTACTAAAAGGGGATCATGTTAACATACAATAGGGAAAACTTTCCATTAAACAGAGAGATATGAGGGCTTGTCGTGATTAAATATTAATAAGTTGTTGCTTGCTTGTTAATGGGTTTATGTTTGCAAAATATCTCTCCTTTAAAGAAAAAGAAAATCCTATAAGGCTTGCTGTGCTACGCAGGGGTAGTCCAGAAATCCTGGTGTTTCTGAGGGACTTGCCTTCCTGGCATGTTAAATACAAATCCGGTAAAATCAAGGGCTCAAAGGTACAAAATTAAAGGTGGTGGTCAGTTTTCTGGCAATACAATATAAAAATCCATATTGGTTTATGGTCTAATCTATATTATTAAAATGTACGATTGTTAATGATTTAAAATACAAACAACTTAAGCATTTAAGCATACGTAAGATCCCTTGAGGTAATACATATCAAAAAGTAATAAAACACAAGGTTTGAGTAAAATAACGTGTATGGGGTCATCTTGTGTTGTTCAGGGTGTGAGGATGGCAAAGCGAAGCAGAGCAAAATTATATCTCATACACAATAAGAAATCCTATAATAATAATAATAATAATAATAATATGTTCCACACACTGGATGACATTTGTACATAGAATAAGGTGTTCTGAAATTTTGACAAATGCATAACTTTGATCGGTTACTTTGAACAAAAACTATACAATGTATTTTGAAGCTGCTTAATCTTTCAGAAACAATAATCCTTTAACACTGCTTATTCTGTTAACTGAATTGGAATTAATGGAAATAATGGGAAAGTGTGATGCTCTGGTCAGGTAAAACAGCACAAATCAATAAAGTGTTCCTTTACAAATTACATTTTAAAATTGAGGAGTCTGATAATTACTCCCCACATTAGGAAATGTTGTAGCATAAATATGTGTTTTTGTTATGATAATGTGACTATTTATTTCAATCCCCTAAAGTTTGGGGAGGTAAAATATTATAATAAATTAAACAGAGGTTTGCACCAGCTTTGATTCTGCAGGTGAAGGCAATGTTTTTCTTCAGGTTATGAGTCTTGCAATTTTAAACTCCACTGACAAATATAACTATAATATATGAATAAATTAATACATAAACCTGATTCTAAGTTGTGCCATGCAATGACCAGGATGTGTATTTGTTACTGTCGTTGGAAGTGTTATGGTACTTATAGCTCATAAATGCATTTGCAATTTCTTTTCTCTTAACATTCAGTAAAAATGTCTCTTAATTGATTGTGAAAAACTCACGCACAGGCAAGAATTAAAGTGGCAAACTTGTTTTGAAACAGCTCTCTGCTCACAAAACTGAAACAAAACCATTTAACTATTTCAAAAGGGTCTCTGTTACCTCCTTTTTAAAAGCATCAAGAAAACAAAACTGACCACAATACCCAGGAGCGCTGAGAAAACAGCCTGTCTGCCATACCAGGAGGACACAACAGCACTTATCACCCTGACCCCAGATCCTCCCGTAATTAATTCCTCGGCTTAGTTAATTTGCATTGTACAGAATGGCAACCTAATTGATTTAGATTGTTCCCATGACCCAAGTCAGGTCAAAGACATAATAAGAAACAACCCCTACTTCTAAGTTATTAACCTTTGTGAAACGTTCTTACAGAGTTAAGACTCTAATAGTCTAATTCCTAGACTATAATTAGATCCTTTATTTCATGTTGTCTACCTCAAACCGGCTTACTCATTCTACAAGCCGGGACATACGCATAGAGCTTATTCCGAGGTTGGTTTCTGCTGATAACAGGCTGGCTGAATACCTTACTGTTGTATGAGTATTTACGAGATAACAAAGCTATCTTAACTAATGTATTCTCCTTGTTGTTTAGAATTCAATTTGTATAATTTTCTGTTTCAGTCATCACATCCTGGGGACTTTATTTTAAACTCAGAAGCTTGAAGTTTCCCAGTGGCCCCAAGAGAACTCAGAATCAAGTCTGTCCTCCAGGTGCATCTGATGTATCCCCCTCAACACTCTGTTTCTAGTGGACGTGTGCAAAACATCATTGAGAAATACCACATGCAGCAAATTTAGTATTTTCTTGTATTCACTAGGGGCAGGTGGATAGGCTAATGGTTACGTTCTGGTGTTCCAGATGTACTTAGTGATTAGAGCTTGAAAAAAAGTCACCAGGATGGAATAACGGAAAACATGCTGTGAATGTAATGCAATCCCGCATTACAGATCTCTATAAAATGTAATGGCATTAAAGATTGCAACACCTAAAAATAACCCTGCTTCCCTCATGTATAAGAATAGTTTATCATCGGCAAGCATCGTAGTTGCTTGGCATCATTGTGGGAAGCTCCTGATGAGATGGCTGATGTTTTGTGGTGGAATTGGCTGCCAATCATGGTTGTTACAAGTGCATTGATGGGTCTTATTGAAGTGTAATAAGATTAAAGTCTGGAGAGGGGGATGGCTAGTCCGTGTGCTCCTTCAGCTGGGAGAATGTGTGTTACCATTCACAAGCATGAAGGCAGGACCAGCAGCACTGACCAAAGTAACTTCATAATGAAAGATATCTGCCATATCTTACAGTGGTCAAACTGCCATTGTCATTCACATGGAACTTTGTGAAACCAGTAATACTTATGCCTACCCAAAATAGTGCAGATCTCCAGTCCCCCCCCAAACAATACTGCTAATACGTATCGTAATTTAGTACATATTAAATGCATGGAGATGAAAATGTCAAGACTACTGCAAAAAAGTAAAAATGCACCTCAATATAAAATGGATTGCCTGCGTTGTATACCAAGTACAACATGTTCTCTATGTCTGTGAATTTCCTGAAGTTCAGTGTTAAGTGTTATGTTTCTTGTTGATTGCGTTGTAGCTACTGCAGTATGTCGTTGCCATTATGAAATACCAAGAATACAATTGTTTCATTGCTACATTTGTACTGCATAGGGACTTAGGGACCTTTAAGCCCTGTGTAATCCTTGTATAAGCCTTAAAACATAGCTGAAACATTGGACCTTGATTATATCTGAGGAGAACTGGCGAGGGTCTTGCCTGTGTCGCTTTCTTGTGTTCTCTGGCCAGGGTAATGCAATCAGGACCTCTTAATCAATAATTGAAATGTAAAGCCGTGTTTACTGCCACTCGATACTGAGGCGGGAGGGAGCATTACTTTGGTAAAGTCGATCTGAAACCTTGTAATGATCAAGTTTACTGTTAGTCACAGCTGAGTGGTACAGGGTAGCATTTCAAATTAGAAACACGTTGTAATGTTAGAAGCGGGATGGGCTCAGTTGTGCTCTTTTGAACTATTGATTCAATGCTGAGTCAATGCCCAGGGGGCGTAAAGTTATTGTTAAGGCAAAAGTGTGGGTGGGGGGCGTTGACTCGGGCAGGGGTGAAATTACGGACATTATTGCAGAGGGAGTATTTCTAACATTAGTTAGATAGATTACGTTTACAATTAGGCATGCTTAAAATTCAAAAGTAGAACACACAGTCACGAGAAAGAATCAAGACGTGCAGTTAACATATTTAATGACCGGTGAAGTACAACTGTTTTGTCATTTCAAACCGTTTCACAAAACAAACATTACACTTTAAAGCTGTAATGTCCAGTGCAAAGCCACATCATGAAAAAACACATTTGTAAGTGAAAAACGCTAAAATAAAAGTCGCTACATTTAAAAAATATATAGACACATGAAACTCTCGGTCCACTAAAATAAAAGTCTTTACATAATCTCTGCAAGAAAGAAATTGCAGTGTCCCGTGTGAAAACACAACTTGAAATAATAAATTAACATCCAAAGTAGCACCATAGCATTAAAATGTTCAATACAAAGATAACCCTGAATCATTCAATGCACAGAGCTACTTCTAGGCAGTCTTTTTCTATTCACATGAACCGCGATATTTCCCCTCAGGGATTATTTGTGCATGATTATTAAAAACCAGAAATTCATAGTGAAAATGTGTCTTTCAGCCAAAAGTTAGGGTGGGGCAATCGTTCAAACCGGGACGTTGACTCGGCAGAATCCAGTATTATTACTATTATTATTGACAATACCCACTTCATCCGGAGAAACAAAACAAAGCAGTAAATGTTATAACCTATTCAACCCTAAATTGTTAAGCCATTTATAAAAGTGAAAAGAAGATTTAAAGCCTTCTGCACACAAGAATCATTTCCAACAGAATTGATTTTATACTTTAGGTTCTCAGACTGGGAGAAGACATAGTGAAACCCATCCCTAAGCTTTTAACTAGACATGTCATTCTGATTACTGACCTTTTTACTTTTAGGAAACAACAGCCTTTTTATTAAAGATTTTTTTAAAAAAATTTAAGTGCTCAGGCACTTCTTGTATTTCACTGCAAACACAAGCAGACAGGCCGTGCAAAGAAGAGTTTGATTAATTATTCATTGAGCTGAACCCCACTCCGCTGTCACAGAAGATCAGAATGTAGGAACATTCCCCAAGATGTCCTGCCGATCATGAAAGGGAACTCCTGGGAGCACACACAGCTCTCTCCCAAGCTTTGAGACGGGCTTGCAGATGTGAGCTCGGCCCTAGCAATGTGTGAACTGTTCACAGGAGAAAACGAGGAGACAGCTGCCGGAGGCCTACCAAGCTCTGCTCACATTTGTCATCTCCGAGCACAATGGGGTGTATTTGCTATTCATCCAAAAAACATCACTATAATAACAGCTGTATGTAGCAACAAGCAATACTGTTGCAACCGTGCTTTTAACACATGCATGTTTGACAATGCATTCAAGTTCAACAAGGAATGCTTGTGAAGTGTCATAAATGACTTCACATGAACTCACTGTGATTGTTTATTCTGAAGCAAACCTTGTGGTTTGCTCAGGTATCAGGAATGATCAGCTAAGAAGTGGCCTGTGGCCTCGTGCCCAACCACCCGAGGCATGATGTTAGCCCAGCACAATACATGCCCTGTCATGCATTATTCCTTTAGTGTATCATTGAGATGTTCTCATAGAAAAGTTTTTTATCCAAATTTCCAACCAGCAAAGTGGTGTCCTGCGTCTGTTTCTGCTGTGTTTGGTTGCCACAAAAGGACAAACAGCAGCCATATTAGGAATGTTAATTAAATATTTGTCCTCGAAAAAACATTGCACTATTTTAGCCCTGTATAGCTTTCATCAATTTCTATTAGAAATATGACTGCACATTTTTTATTATTGCTCTAACACAACCTAATGAAAATAAATCATTTGAGATACAACTGGCGTGGCAGCTTCCAGTCTGCTGAAGCCAATGCTCGGCACTAATTGAAAGGAGATTACATTTTGTTTGCGAGAGTCAATGCGTCTGTGAACGGCACAGCACTGGAGAACTGAGTGGGGTGATGTAGGAGCAGACATGTCTGAAGTCAGACCAATCTGATTACAGTGAAAATCCTGGAGCGGAAATTAAAAAAAAGGACATTCTTTAGCTTCTTTGATTCAAGGGGGAGGGGGGGTGAAGGCAGTATGAAGGACTGAAGATATACCTTGCCAACAAAAGCCCCACTGGAAACCAGTCACGCATTATAAATTATTGCTTATTTTAATTGAAAGCGAGCATTTTTTATTTGTAATAAAGTCTAATGCTGCAGTTCTGTTCATAATATTAGACAAAACTATGTGATAAGATAAGTGCTTTGTGTCATCTTGGCAGTTTGGGCTAGAAATAAATTTACTTTATTTGAAATTATCTCAAATTATAATTTACCACAATGGCTATTTCTAATAAAATGAGGGATAACCTGGCTGTGTTTCAATAATAATCTCATTTTCTAGGTTCCAAGGGGAAATGCCTAAGAGTAAAAAAGCAAAGAAATTACATTTAGATTTTTTTTTAATTTATTTTTTTTAACAACATCCTTACATTTTCATGATACTTACAAGGACAGCAAATTTGGAGTGGTTTATTAATGTTTTTATGCGTTATGCTGTTTTTGTGATTGGTGATAAGCTATCTCTAAACCTTTTCAAGAAGTTATCAATTCATATTCAACATTCAATGAATACAGTTTTCTTTAACAAATTTGCTTTTAAACTAATTCGGTGACATTTTTGCTGATTCAGATGGGAATTTCCTCTATTATATGTATTGCATTTAGATTGTTTTGTTTAGCACTTAAAACAATATCTCTTACTTACATTTAGTCAGATACCAGATGCTTTGTTTGCATGATAACACCATCAAACCCAGTAAAACTACAACAATAGAGCCTATCAATGCGTAATGTATACTAAAGGTGTTCTTTCATTCACAGAAAATTGAGTAGCAAAACAAAAGTGAATTTGTAGACAGAATACCTCCACTATATGAATAATTCAGTCATATCCAACTTCTTTATTTCACATTGTGACTCAGGCCCTGTGGTGTTTAATACAGACAACTAAATAAGACAAGCAGCCTTGAATAAACAATGCAAAATTGCATGCAGCTTTTTCCCATCACGTTCAATGTGTCTTTGATCTACCTGACAGTATCCATTCTTTTCAAAGGCAATTTACATGAGCTAATTAGCCTGTGTTTCTACAGCTAGATTAATCTTCTAAAACGTAAAACAAAACTATTAAAATAATACTAAAGACGTCCATTGAAACGGATGAGAAACATAACTGCAGTACACCCTCTTCCTCCAATGCATAAATAAGAAATTCTCTTTTTTTTTTTTTTCCAGGCATAATGCCAATTGCTTCTCGAAAATAAGTATTACTTTTTTTCCTAAAGGCTGGTTCATATTGTATAAAATAACCTGCATAATATGAAACTGTACCCTCCTAGTAGGCAACATTATATCAACAAATGTTTGAAAGACACAAAGCACATGGGCACAGATCGGCATACTATTACCATGTGCACACATCTGAGGTTTATTTAGAGGCGTACGAACCTAATTCTGTTTTGAATCATAACCTGCTTCTATGTAAACATGGCAAAACATCCTTTCCCTTTCCAAACTCCCAATTAACATTCCCAAGAGCATCACAGGCCAAGCTTGGTATCATTCCCCACCCCTTTTCAGAAACAGACGGTTTAAGAAATGACCTAACCTCAGCTTCAGAATTCAATCCTCACAGGGGAATAGGGAGTCCTTGCTGCACGGCTGGAAATATGCGCTAATCTCACAAGTCTGAAAATGCTCCATATAGAGCTATGATCAGCGGATATTGTCATGGGGAAGGGGAAAGGGGAGAGTAAAGATGTGGTTCTGTGCTTGATGGCAGGCATGACACAGTGAACACACTCCTGCGCTGATCCATTCGCTCACTGTGGCCGAAGGACGCGAGTGAGGAAGAGTCATAGAATCTGGCTGGCCAGGACTCCAACCAGAGCCTTCAGCAGATGTGGCAAGGTTAAGAGAGACAAACCTTTAAGATTGATGATGTGTCTTTTTACTTTTTCTTTTTACACAAGCACGCCATAGAAAAGTTATGAAAAGCAATATTGACGTGATCCCAAGGCATTTAAGATCCCACAAGCCTCTTGTTGCTAAACTACTTGAGAGGAGTGATCCAGCAGTGCAATACAATACAATAGGGAGTTATAAAGTGTCATTCTGTGAAACACCTCAAAGCGCTGAAACACCTCAACGTGCTGAAACACCTCAAAATATTAAAATCTTGGTATGCCAAAGTATTTAGTAAGCAAGCAGTTTGAGTGGGGTGTGATGAGTAATAAATGTTCCCCCCTTAGCCATGCAATGTTCTTCGAAACGTTTGGGATACCACCAGCCCTGAGAGACAGCTTGCTAAATAAAAAAAATAAAACATGCAAATACAATTCTGAATAGAGGATGATTATCTATTCATGGATACCAAGATTATACTTGCAATTATACAAAATGTCTCATCTTCAATCACTCAACAACACCCACAATTCGTGGTCTTTAGGCACTTTTAACAAATCTCTTACAATCATCCTCCACCAACGGGAGCACCAAACAAGCGAGCGAGACAAATAATCTTCGACTCTGACAGAGACTAATAATAAAAAAGGATACCCCATTGAAACACATCTTCTTTAGAAATGCGTTATTTTTTGCTGTTTGTTATCTACCAAGTTTAATTCACCATTCCTGAATTATAAAAAAGGTTGTTTAATATTGACTTAATTTACGTTATTATTATTCATTAAATTCACTTGCAATTTGAACCTTAACACCCGTTTATTGTCTTTTTTTTACAGATACTAATGTCCATGTATATAACAAAAATAATAGATGAGCTTCAGTGAGTTAAAGGAACTGTTTCTGTGAAAGTTTATTAACTACTCGACCTAACGGTTTCATAGTTTATGGCATCACATAAACCCTAGATGAGATTATTTTCATGAAGCCCATCTATTACTCTCTCTCTCTCTCTCTCTCTCTCTCTCTCTCTCTCTCTCTCTGGGCATTAGTTGATTAATCACTAGATTAATCACTAGATTAATTCGTCCACATTTTTAATAAAGGTAACGATTTTAGAGTGGCTATCCTGCATAGTAATACTTCCTAATCAATAGAATCTATACAAAAAAATGAGCGCAATGGGAATTTAGTTTTTGTAAATGTAACAAATTTTCACAGAACAGCCATTCATTTGGGCCAGTGTCCATCATATCTCTGAAAACACAAGACAGCTACATACTTGGTTTCCTGTACTTCTCTGAGTTTTTAGGATAGAGACAGGAGGAAGGCTTTATTACTTTTGTGGTGTGGTCCTGACCCAGACACGGACCCTGTTTAATTAATAGTAGTTTTGTTAGCCCCTGAATCCTGCCTCCGTCTCCTGCTTTGTGTTTCAAGACCTGGGGTTGTTACTATATATATATATATATATATATATATATATATATATATATATATATAGATAGATAGATAGATAGATAGATAGATACTGATATATATATCGAGCACTGTTTGGCACTCACTATATGTTTTTCTCAAGCCCTCCTGTGGTCTTTAGGTAGTGCTGACTAGCAAAAGCAACACAGTGGTTAAAGAACAGTTAAAGTATATCTAGCAATGTAAGCATATTGGATTATATTCCCATCATCCATTTTACAGGTCATTAGACCTGGAGATATTTAAAGGAATCTCATTTCGAGATGAATCAACATTTTATCAGTGCACATTACTAAACCACTTAAACTGTCAGTCATTTGGAATTGGAGGACCATGTCCATTAATGCAGAGCAATCCTTTGGAGGGTTGTATATTGTTTGATAATAGCATTTTCAACAACCTATATACATGATAATGTACAGATTTCCATATGCTTTGGTAAAATTACTGCTTATTGCTGTGTCTATGATGGATGTTTATATATCGTAAATGTTTCAACATGGTACTTGAATGCATAAAATCCAATTTTAAGAATATAAGTATTTTCCCCCCTTTCCCACAAAAGGGAATTTATTTTATTGCATTTAAGACCGTCAGCAAAATCATTCCAAATGCGTTGAGCTGCATTAGCATCATAGCTGGACTTGTGAAGTGTCTGGTAGGCTATACTGGATAAGAAGGATGAATTGATAAGGTATTTAAATAGAACACTCTGTTGATTTTAAGTTCTTCTTTATTATTATTATTATTTATTTCTTAGCAGACGCCCTTATCCAGGGCGACTTACAATCGCAAGCAAATACAAATACATTCAAGTGTTACAATATAAGTCATACAATAAGAACAAGAAATACAATAATTCTCAAGTGTGACAAACCACAATTCGATAATACAGCAGACTTTATTTTTACCACTTTAAAAATGTGTATTGAGCCAAAATATACGGACCACCAAATTCAATGTCAACTACACTGGGGGATAAACAGAGCAAACAAGAACAAACAGAGTGAATCAGTGATTGTAAATCCTGGCCTGTGATTGGTTAAAATCTCATCATAGGTGGAAAAATGGATTGAACTATTGCCCTGACATCCTTACTCTGCTGGGCTATAGTCTCTGTCTGTGATGTGATTGATTCAGATCACTGTCAATCCCGCCCCTTTTCAAAGAGAAAATGGCTGAACACTGATTCTATGAGTTAACAGAAAATTAATTACAAAACATACTGCAAAAGAAAGATGCTCCAAACACTAAAATGGTGATTAAAACACCACTATCACTGTTTTCTGAAATTCAAACAAGTTCAACTCAATGAAAACAAATATGATGGGCGGGATATAAACTGGATTATGCAGCAGTCAGGACGAAGAAAAACTTTGCTAACTATATGGTATGAACTTCAAAAACATTTTCTGTAATTCATTTATGTTATTTACTTATGCTGTATCAGCTATATTTAAACAAAATATATAAAGTCGTATATACTATCCAACCTTGCCTCACTTATTTTCTTGACTGATTCATATATTAAATATGTACTGCAGACTCAGCCATAGTAGAGAATTAAATGCCCCTCGGGAAGACTATTGTTACCTCCAGGCCTCGGGCATTATAGCCCCCTGTCGGTAAAAAAAGAAAGACTGGGAAAACCATGTGGTTTTATATAGAATGTTCCAGGAAGAGGTAAAAAAAAACCCACACCAATATTTAATTTAAGAGGTTAAACATATATCGGATAATCTCTCATCCTGAAGTGAATCCCTCCATCAGAACATTGCTGGGAAGTGAAGCTGAGCTCCGACCCCACCCCTGTAGTGTCTGGAGCTACTTTGAGATCTCCCAGCCATCGACTGTACTCACCAGGTCCAGTTAAGCTCCAACACCACCCCTGCATCACCTAGAGCTCCATTGAGACCTCCTACCCAAGCACTGTACTCACCAGATCCAGGCAGTGAGAGACTGACTGAGCTGGGGTTCATGTCAAGGATCCCCTGTGTTCCAGCGATGGGACCTCATTACCTCATGCAGCGCAGACGCTTAATAATATTGACACTTGGTTCATCGCCAGGGGTTGGGATTCCACTTCCCTGGGTTCTCATGAGGTCCTGATTTTCAAAAATGAGGACCATGTAATACCTTGGGTTCAGCGGAGGATCACAAACAATAAAAGGAGTTTTGACATTTTAAAGCAAAGTGATGAATGTGGCACATCTGTTATTACCAAGGATTATTCACGGCCATGTGGACCCCGTTTAACTTAAAATATTCCAACCATTTATACATTAAAAAAAAAATTAAGAAGAAAACAATACTGTAATTCATCACATATAACAAGTACACACACAATGTATAACAGAGCTTTTTCTAAGATGCAGTATTTTCCTATTCTGTGTCTGCAGAGTCTCATATAATTATCACATGCATATAACACAAGGGAAGAGACTGGCCCTGTACAGTAATAGCATATAAAAAGGTGCAGGCACCAGAAGTGCCTATTTGCATAAATTAACGGTAATTAGCTTTTTATTTTCAACGATAGTCAAGATATGAAGATAATGATGATGACGTCTTCAGTCAAAGCTTTTGTTTTGTTAAGGCACTGCTAGCTTTAACCACAAACATTTACTTAACATCATTTTCCTAATCAATACCTAACTGCTGTTCTAAATGCAACATCATTTAAAATTTATCATCAGCAATTAATACATACATATATTAACATCTAACAAGCAGCACTAGGCCTGAGTGGGACAGACGCAAGCAGACAGTTTAGATGTCTTTTTGTTTCATTGACTGTTCCCTCTCAACAAGTTTGGGGGTTTTAATCACAGAGCTGAAGTGCAAACTTTATTAAAGTTGGCGCTGTTCTTTAGTGTTCATTAGGATGAGGGATGACAGCGCTAGAGAGATAAGAACGAACTCGCTCGCAGGGTCAGACACAGTCTAAGCAGAGCATGGCAAACCTCCTCCATCACTGTCCTGCAAACCAACCGCAACCCCGACCTGCAGGGCACACTGGCCTCAGCGGATTTTATCTCCCTCTCCATTTCCTGCTCTTTCTGCCTTTATGTCTGTCTGTCAGTCTGAAACAAGAGTACATAAGTAAAAGGTAATTAGCGTTCAGCTTGGATTTTTTTTCAGTTTACATTTGTATTAATGATTGGGTGATTCAGACAACTTCATGGCTATTGTACATGCATTAGACGAGGTCCTGCCTGCCCCTTGAAAGAAGAGCAGGAATGATGTGCGTCAAACTTGCAATAAAGTCAGGAATGATCAATAGAAAAGCAATGAGGCTAGTGGGAGTGTTGTTATGCCATTGGGAAGTCAAATAATGTGTTTTTCTTTAAGTGTGGGTTATTAATCCTTTGAGAGAGACCAACAGTGGGGCTCACCATTCAACTAAGAGATTCTCACCTGATAGACGTGACAGAAAATTCAATTTACCATTCATTGCTGTTGGTGCATTTGCAGACAGTCTCTCATCAAGGCCCAGGATCCTTCTAGAGACCCAGCAGGGATGAAGCACATGCTTTAGAGACTCAGTCAGCCACATGCCTTTAATGAGCAATACATTCAACAAAATATTAATAAAAAGATCATTAAAAAGCCCCCCCCACCTATGTAAGTTTAGTTGTACAATTTGTTGCCCCCCTTCCCCCCTTCCCCCGCCGCTACCTGACAACCTCCACCACCTGTTTCATGTGCTTTCTGGACATAATGAGAAGATAAAAGGTGGCTTGACCTACTGGTGACCTAAACGGATAAATGTTTGCACATCTTTGTAAAAAAAAAAAAAAAAAAAAAACATTTTAAGCGTGCCCCACTCTACCCTCAGCAAAAAATCTGCATCCTATAAAATAGCATTGTATAACAATCTTTCTCTCTTCCCCCTGCCCTTACCATACTCATCCTGTCTGAGTAATGTAATCAAATCATCATGAGAGCGGCACCCTGATTCAATTTCTCCGAGTGCTGGAATATTGCCACAAAGCGCAATAATGAAAACTGTCATCTTTTCAGCAATAAGAAATGATAAATAAGTTATTAAATACCAGTAGCCAGTCAGGACAGTTAAAGGGAGCCTTGCATCTCATGATTGACCGTTTGTAGCGCGCTGCCTTTGCAGAAAACCTTTCAGTCTGAATCTTTGTAGATAACTATATGCTGCTTGGTTAAGGTTAAATATTTATTTTGTCCTCTGCGGGTTCAAATGCATGCATTGAAAGTGTTTCGGCTCGTTATAATTTAAAGGGTCTGTTCAGTTCCTGTACACCTTCTAATGTATTATATGACAACAAACCACCTGCATTACTCAGAGAGAAACTGGAAAGGAAAGGGTACAAAAACGATCACTGTCGTAGTTTGGGCTATGAGATGATTCACGACCGTAGAAGTTCGGATCGACTGATGGAAAAAAAGCTATTGAATTGTAATTCACAGTTATTCAAATTACACAGATATAGTAGCAATAGGAATGATAGCTATCACTCAGCAGTAGCTCTCTAGAATTCAAAGCAAACATTGCAATGATTTGTTGTTCTGTACTTTTTTTTGTAATCTTCATCCCAACCATTCAGCCTCTTATTTGTAGCCTGTGCTTCCACAATCGCAGCCTACTTGAACCATACAATTATTTTCAGGGTGATAAAAAGATATGTTCACACTGCTCAAGCTTCTAGAATCAGTTTGTCATGTATAATTACTAAGCCTGTGGAACTATCAGCACGCTCAGAGTTGCAATGAAAATACCAGCATCTCAAACACTGCAAACAGGACTTCTTATCTCTCAGATGATGTGAAAAGCCAGGGATGCTGTTAATGAGTAAGATTGCAGCAGTAGTAGACTGGCAGTGTTTGTGAGTGGTATCCTTTACATTCAGTATCTCTAATTACTGAGTATTTACATAGTAGTTACTTGCTAAATACATGTGTACTGACACAATTACAAAGTTATTATGCATAGTTACAATGTACTTAATGTACAATTGTTTAAAAACAAGGGTTAGGGTAAGGGATAGGGTTATAACCTGCAAAACAAGTTACAATTTCAGTACATTGTAACTATGGATAATATCATTGTAATCATGTGTTAGTACACATGTATTTACTAAGTAACTACTATGTAAATACACAGTACTTGCAGACACTTAATGTAAAGTGTGAATAAGTGCAGTAAAACCCACAGTGCAATGTTAAATCACCTGATTTACCACAACATATAATGGTCCATGGAGTAAAAATAATGAAAGTCTAAGACTTTGTGATGAATGGTTTCTGTTAATGGACACATTGTTTACATTGAGTATACTTAAAACACAATATTACTCATACTGTTCATAAACTTTGATTTCAGTGATGAAATACTTTTCTCAAAGTCTGACTTTTTTTTTAAACTCAAAATCATGAACTGTAATAAACTTGGACTCCTTAATTGTAATTAGTACAACTCTTTAGCTTCCTGGAAAAATTAAAATGACCTTGTACGTTGTACCACTACTAAAAAACTAAATTCACCCACTGAAATCAGACCATCTGTCAAGAGTTCACAATAACCACAAAGGTTATTGCATAACATTAGCAAAAAGCCTGATTATATAAAGGCCTTTTCTTTACAAAGTCATCCCAAGCACTGTGCAATAAAGTTAATAAAATACAATTCATAAAAAAATAACTTCAAATAAAGCAGAGTGCGGACAAACTTGGATAATGCTAATGTTTTTGTGCCAGCATCTCCCCGCCCTACAGAACCACTAAATGGAAAAAAAAAAAGTTTTTTAAACTGATTTAATGATTTAATGACAAGCATGTCAAAGAGAAAGTACAGAAAATGCTTAAAGATGCCAATAGACAAAAAGAGTCAATTGTTTTGTTTTTTTAAATTCTGTATTTTGATATTCCAGTTTTCAGAAAAACAGAATATAACAAAATCTCAATGCAAATATGTGGAGCTTGCTTGTGACTGCAACTGTTTGTGCCCAAACAGATCTCAGATAATATCTATTGTAATCTGAAAGGAACCTTTCAAATTGTAGTATTTAAAAACTCTGCTAAAATAAACATCTACATTACTGTCCATGCGGTGCTTTGACTGGTCTTCAGAGTGTTGCTCCACCCCGAACTCCCCTTGCATGTGTCACAGTGGTGGTTGGAGTGTCTCCTATGTGAAATCGCATTAATTATAGGGCAAAGAGACTCAAAAATGAAAATGAAACATTATATCGTGCAATTTATGTTTTTCCCTCCATCCAAGCTTCATCAGTTTCCAAGTTTCTAAAACAACTTGCTCTGACATCAGGTTTGTGCATGTTTGATATAAACCTACTCCCATAGTTAGCCCTGGATTCCTAGCCATTCAGTTGCAAAGGGGCCCAGCACTCCAAGCTGAGTAACCTACCAATTCAGGGCTATTCCAGATTTATCACAACTCCAGAAGGTCAGGGGCTGTCAGGGTACAGTAAAGCATATGTGACACTCTAGTGTGCTGGATAATACAGTATGAGACACATAACTTTGAATCTATTCATTAAATAGGTTGTGAATATGAATCAAATAGGTTGCAAATGAATAGAGAACTAAAAACCTTGCAGGGAAGGGACATTCATTACCACCCTACTAGCAATGCCAGCATTGACCCAGGTCATGATCTACACGTGACTCACCTTCAGTGTTATTTTTGGGAGACCAGGCATGCCTGTGTCTATTAAAACTAACCACTAAAGGAAAGCAATTCAACTTCTTGTAGTCCAAGCCTTATAACAGTTTAGCTTTCTTCAGTGGTCCACTAATGCCATCTAGTGTCCAAAAGGTATTAGCCGATACACAAGCCTTATTGAAACAGCACTGAGCTCAGCTGGCTAATGGGGCCCATACGCCTGTATCTGTAGCTGTAAAACATTAGATAGAAAGCATTAGAGAGTGGTTATGTCAGCTGTCCAGTGTCCAGTAACATCTGTCTCTGAGAGGATACTCGATACTTTTCACTGAAGAGGCTCTGAATGCACTCTGATTGCTGCTGCTGCCCGTACAGTAGTTTACAGGATTTATTCCAGCACTTTCAAGAACCCTGGAATGGTCTGGTTTAGTTATGTTTTTAAATTATTAAAGAGTGGAGCAGCAAACATTTGAGCTTGCCTTGTATGTCTATTTCATGGATTAGAGAATCAAAATCACACACAGAATAACGACAAGATTAAAAACTGCATCTAGCTGCAGCAGGACTGTAATCAGGAGGGTTTACTGGCCAAGAATCACCCTTTTTTTATAACATATACACAATTACAGACTACAAGTTACTATCACAGTTTTTGCAAACAGCCATAAGGAAAAGCTTAATCCATTTTAGTCTCCACTATCTGGGAAGTCACAGGACTGACTTGGTTTTTTGTGACATATTACAGTCAATAAAGTAGATGTTTTAAAATCTATGGTTGCTAAAGTAAGGATACACTGATATGTGATTTGTTACATATCAGTGTATAAAAAATATATACAGAATAAACCTTGTAAAATCCAAATTCTTAAAGTTCTTTAGTTTGTGCTTTTGACGTTGGTATCATAAAGTCTGATGGAGGAATAAAATAAACAAAATAAGAACAATGGTAGTATAAGTTTGAATCTCAAAATGACGGTCAAGCCTATGTCATGTTTTTTTTTTAGACGAACAACTTTGTCGTGTGGGTTGATAAACCACTGCTTGATATTGATCTGATTAATAATGCATCCTTTAATACCACATGTACAACACCAGTGCATGGCTAACAGCCTGTCCACACGACCCACAATTCACCAAGGGCAAGCTGCAGTGCGGCACATTCCCTTGAGATGTATTGGCCTGTTGGTCACATTTCTGTGTAAGTAAAACACACCCATGAAGGTCACAGAACTAGCAAGAAACAACTTGGGCCGACAGTAGTTAGGTTTTTCTCGTTAGTTCTGTTATTTTGTGTAAACTGGACTCTAGAGAAATAAAAAGGGTTATTGAATACAGTCCATGATTTTTTTACAAATCTGTAATAAAACACAACTATTGCCAATAACATTTCTCTGGTGTTAGAAAACAAAAATCGAATTACTTCTTGCAGTTCAGAATTGCACTACCTTTTATAAACCTATGATATATGTTCACCACTCATATAGCTACTATAACTGGTTTGGATTAAAAATCCTTGCGGCAATATTAGCACATTACATCCCATCAAATAATGTCAGTAAGGAGTGCTTCTAATGCCCCTTCTGAAACATCTGCTTGCCAAAGTTTAGCAAAAACGACTGCGCCTTTGGACAGTAATGCTTTTTAACTGAAAGAATTCCTGCTGTAGTGAGCCTGTGATTGAGGAGCTAATACCTTGTCTCCTTCCCAGAAGGTCAAAGGATTGGTCTGCTTGCAGTGGCGCACCTGTGATCGATTGCAATCAGTATCTGCAGGGGATCTGTGCAAAATGTAAGACAAACACAGTAAAACTTCTATCGTGTTATTTTATAATGTTTCTAAACACCCAGCAGACTGGAATCATGAATCATGGAGGTGATCATGAATATCAGGTAATTAGCAGCGTTAAATAAAACAGCGGATCTAAAATTGATTTGTGAAAGACAAAGCCTTTTTGAAAGTATCCATATACATATATATATGTGTTCTTATATCCAACACTGGTTGTCCACATTCCTAATCTCCAGATTAAATCGAGCCCTGAGGAGTTGGTGTGCCAAAGCATGTACTTGAGAAAGACTGAGATTTGAAAGGATAAGGATCGAGAATACTTACTATTCCATTTAAAATCTGTCCATTTAAAATCTGCAGAGCCTTTTTGGAGAAGATCATTATTTATCTACAGTACCTCCATGAAATGAGCATCTCAATTTGCATGGTCCATTTGCACTTTGAAACACAATAATGGAGAGAACAAAAAAAAGAAGAATCTCAGTCTGTATTGTGCTGGAAACTCCCTTTTTATGCCCCTCTTTACACCCAGACTGTTACCAAGTGCAGTACTGCATGGAACGTATGATAGTAATGATTGCAAGCTCATGCTTTTGGACTATCAAGCACAATTCCCATATGCATGTGTGTTTCTAGACCTCAGAATGAAGGTGAATGCAAACAAAATTAATAAATGCCACTTTCCTGTAAACACAGTTAACACAAACCAGAGTAAACAAAATACCAGGCAAATGGTTTACATTTTCTTATTAAATGCATAGCAGAAAACAATGTCATCTGTCACTACTGGTATAAACTAACCTGCATGGTATTTGTAAACCAGTGATGTAGTTGGGTACGAGATTTGTTTTTTACTAATAAGAATATTGGTTTGGAGACATAAATAGACACATGCATATTAAAAACATGGTTCTCATGTGTGCTGTGCATGTATGTATTTGATTATTGTCTCTCTTAAACAGAAAATGATGAGAAGGATTTTGCTTGTCTGTAAACAATGTTTTCCAAGAATTATGTTTTGAATTTGATTGGATTTTTTATGTTTGAATATATATATATACTGTATCTCTGAATATTCATTCAAACCAATAACCACACTACATATGCAAGGAACACGCACATTGGATTGTAATAAGTCAGCACTATGCTATGAGGATTGCTACACTGAGGCTTGTAGTTCTTTCATATGCTTTCTTATGATGTAATCCAGCCGGTAATTAAATACTTCCTTGAGCTTATCAGAATTAGCAATGGGGCAGCACATTCTTTCTTTTGTGTGATGTGCTCGGCAAACAGGTTAAGGTAGAAGAATCAAAAGGAATAAAAAGAAAAGGTAGGCACTATATAGTTTGTAAGCATTGTATTTATTTAGGCATAGTACAAATACACACCCTGCAAACTAGGATCAAGTGCAAAGAAATGTAAATTAAAAGGCACAATCAACGATTGTTCCTGGTCGCACTTTCAACTACTAGAATCCATTCTGAAAGGGCAGTTTTGCAACACTAACTCAGTTGTATTGTGCCTTTTCGTGTGGTAGTATTTTATAGTCTCCATTTAAAAGGGAAATAGGTCACCATTTAAGCTCATTTCTGAGTTTGTATGCACGTATAAGATGGGGTTTAAAATCAATATTTCAAAAACAAAGATCAACAGTACAGGAGGGGGGGAACTCCATGATCACCATAACAAACCATCAAACCTTAAGTGTTCTTGATGTTAAGTCACTTTCCCATAACCATGAGCAGGTGTAGAATATCAGGTGTAATCCGTTTCAATGATTTACAAGGAGCAATGAGAAGGAGGGTGGAACTGTCTGACTTTGAAAGTCTCAGACAGCTCAGGATACAATGATAAAGTGATCTTGCTTAACTGTGGGGCAGGATCCCTGATGAATGATGGAAGTTCCTGTGTTTAGAATGTTATGTTTATAACTCATTTTATTCTGTGCAATTTGTATGCCATTAATCTATATTTTTGGGGAAATCTGTGATTCCAGGGGTATCTACAAATAAACTAAGAAGTTATATTAAAGTTTAAATAAAAGTCTTTACAGATAGACACATAGTCAGATAGATAGATAGATAGATAGACAGATAGATAGATAGATAGATAGATAGATAGATAGATAGATAGATAGATAGATAGATAGATAGATAGATAGATAGATAGATAGATAGATACACTGAATAGTGCAGGAGGAAACACATATAGGCTTGTATTTTGTAGAACATCGTACATCTCTGTTAGGAATGCGATGTTTAGTTGTTTTTTGGGGGTAGGGGAGGGTGTTGCTGATTAACATCATCAGGGCTGAAGCAATTCAAATATGATATGTGTATTTGACTTGCATGGAGAGAGCAGTATTAGGTAATGATATGATCATTCATATTGTTATGTTAAGCAAAGGGAAGACAATCCAAGGTGAAAGATTAAAGGAGAGATAGTCCAGGAGCATCTGTGGAAAGAGCTGCTGTGTTATTCAACAGTTTATGAGAAGAGGAGCTTTAGATGTGCCTGTATGTATGGATGCTCCAGGAGAAGGCACTCTTGGAAATAAATCACCCACCTGCTGAAAAAATATGGCATTGGATGTTTTCTTAGACTGTGCAGATAATAAAATAAAATAAAAATACTGACATGATAAGGGAGCATTTAAAAAATATATATTCTTTTCACTGTATGGTACCCCATTGCTTTACCTATATGTTTGCATGTTTAGGATTTTTTAATTGAAAGCTGATGGCTCTGCCAAAGGCGTAATGGGTCTTTGATTGCAGCAGACATTGCTCACAGAGCTTGCATCTTGAATTACAAATTCTGTATCAGCTATATAAACTACTGGGCCAAAAACTAGCATTTCAACATTCAATATTTTGTTTAGCCTAGTCTTTTTGTGCCGCTGTGCATAATTATACCAAGTTCTTGCCAAATTTCAAACATATAGTTTACTTTGCTGTGTCACATATACCTTAATACTAATAGCCTTTACCCTTTGTAGGATGCACACAAATTGTATGACTGTTTTGAATAACTGTATATTTACACCATGCACTTAAAAAATGTTGTGTACAGCAAACTAAGGTTTAGCATAATGATTTCTCCGTTGGTAGCTGTACTATTAATCAATGCAATATTACCCAATCATAATAGTTCACTTACACATATAAAGAAAACTCCTTTGAAAATGTAGAAAATAAAGAAACCAGTGTTAACAAAAAAATGTTAAAAATCGCTTTCCTCAGCAGGAAAATACACAATGTGGTAGGAATTAGGAAGTCACCATCTGTGGCTACATGTATTAGCTAAGGAAGGTTCATGTGTATTGAGATGTTTAAAATGGCTACCTTATGTGACCTTATTATCTGACCTGTGTTGAGCACCGTTTTGGTACATTAGCACAGTATGTTGTATCATACATTTTTAAAGTGTGCTGCAACATAAGAGCAGCAAACAGCTTGCCCAGGCCAGCACTAAACTGGTTAAGTATTCAATGAAGCACTGGGGACCTGGGAAATAAATTGTTTAACTGGAAAGGGCTTTCATTTACTTGGTGGGCTTGTCCTGTGTCTGTGTCTGATTGGAAGGGGCCTCGAACACCCTGAAGGAATTTCGTTACAATGTTACCTACAGGCATTTACACAAGATGTTCAGAGTAGCTCGAGTAGGGGAAATCTTATCTTCTCTTACCAGGAAATAATTGGAGGACTTAAGACACTGAATCTCTCCACTTGCGGGAGAGAATGTTATTGGAAATAGATGAATACTACTTGTGTACAACTGAAAGTTTTTAATAAGCCACCCTGGGTAAATATATATATAGCTGCTTTTCTCATAAAATACTTAATCTATAGACCACTTCAGAGCCACTGATAAATTTGTTTCATGCATTTGTTTTGGCATCAATTTCTTTTTCTCCGTATCTCGGTGCACTTCAAATAAGCTAGACACTCCCACCATCAGTCAAAAGCTTAAGCAATGAAAACAAATACAGCTTTTTACTGTAGCTGATTTTACAGTAGCTTATATACCGGTGCAGTGAAAAAGCAACATCAACATGCATAATTATAATAAACAGAGACACAAAAAACAGAGGATGGTTTGTTCAACTTTTGTCAACACTGCATTCAGTTTTGCTGAATTTGGTAATGCCTGGGTTCTTAGCCTTTAAGCAATTTTGTTTGCAACAATATAATGTGTGTGTATATACAGTATATGTATATGACTTCCATTCACACTACAGCTCTCTTAATAAAAGTAGCTGTCCTTCTGGAGGCCAACAGAATTGTGGTTAATGAAAATCTCAATGTATAGAGGGGCCCAGGAACCTTTCTGATTTTCAGTAGCTTGGTTGCTGTTACAGATATTTTATTTATGAAGTCCTTGAGAAACATGAAGGACCTGCAGTGAAATGCTTTGGCTTTTGGGCGATAATGATGCCCTTCACACAGTTCCAGGGATGACTTTCTTGAGAGCATATTAGAAACATGGTGGGAGTCATGAAAACATACATTTCACCCATAACCTTTCAATTACTGGCAACAGTTACTGTACATGTGTGTCCACTGAATTCTGTCTTGAGAAATTGCCAGCATAATACCTTGGCACTTGCTTTACCGAGTGTCTGTTTTTGGGGAAATGTTTTACTGCAAGTTTTTGAAGACTGTTAAACTAAAAGTAATGCATTGTGTTAACATTATGTAGAATTGCTGTGATTTTGCATGATGTAAAGAGTTTGCATTTCTGATCCCTCCCTGGTGTTTTGATCATATTATTAAGTGCTTTTTTTTCCAAAGCCAGGCAATAGTGTCTCCTTGACTTTGTCCTTTGCACTTAAATAACACCAGCTGCTGTTTCATTCCTAAAACAGCTCCGGTTACCCAAAGGCTCAGGGCATCAGAAAATATTTATGCAAATAGTGGTTCAAACACTGGTAGACAACATGTTTTTACAAATAGTGGCTCAAACACTGTTAGAAAAACATGTTTTTTTTATTCTGAAACACGCATCTTTATATAAGAAGATGCATTACAGAATAGTAATAAAGACCACAAAGGGACCGTGACACGAGTTCCTTATAAAAAAGGACAGTGGAACAGGTTACTTCCCCCTGTATTATTCACAATAAAGAAATTACAGGGGCAGTGATAAGGTAAACACCGACCGTCTATGATTTGTGAGTGCTTCTAACTCAAAAGCAAACTACCAAAGTATAATATTAAGGAATAAATATTTGTATTTGAAAGTAAGTCCTTTATGAGGCACTGCAACATTAAATAACAATAGTAATGCTCCACTTGAATATTTTATACCACGGCCATCTATAGAGAGCATTCCTTTACAAGCATGACAAAGACACTGTTGTGTTCATGAAGTCATGGATGATGTACTGTATGTCATGTGCAGGCAAAGAAGCTATGGATCATTACAGTGGGATCTATCAACACTGTAAGCAACACACACTCATTGTATATTTCCATTTCTGAAGCCCTTGATGCTGGTAATCTAATCAATACAATCCCATAAACTAGTGTTCCATCGCTGAGATGAAACTCCGTGGCTGCAGCAGGGCCATGCTTCATTTTGTTGACAGTTTATTGCTCTGTGTTACTCTCAAGTGAGTCTTGTTATGAGTTTAAGTATTGCAATATTACCCACAGTCTGATAACCAATACATACCACCCTTTTATGGATGGCTTAGTAAGTTAAATTCTGTTATTCTGCGTAACGTAACAACTGAAAATGAAATGTGAGGGTTAAAAACAATTCAATAGTGATAAAAAATCTGCTATTATTAGTATGAATGGTTTGTATTTATTCAAGTTTAGTTTTAATATGCAATGCATATTGCAATGCAACTGTATTTCATTTACTTTGTTCAATTTTGCAACTATTAAAAGCTTCATGTTCTCTTAATCAGTCCCCGGTAATGTTTAAAGCACACTGATTCCTAGAATAAGGGTACTAGGATTTCCACTAAGTCGTGAATGTCTGTTACAGTATAAGCACCACGCTTGCCTTGTGCATCAATACAAAGACCATCTCTGGGACAGTGATTTCTTTTGGAAACACTGCAGACCATTAATAATATTTTATTCAGTACTGCTCTCTGGCAGAAAACCATAAGTGATATCATTCATGATGACATTTTGCAAAGACAGAGAGGTTTTTGTTGGAATCTGTGCTTCCCCTCCATGGCTTGACATGCTTTTCATTGACCACATTTCCATACACCTTTCAGAGCACACTGATGCTGCTCATTTCCATACACCTTTCAGAGCACACTGATGCTGCTCATTTCCATACACCTTTCAGAGCACACTGATGCTGCTCATTTCCATGCACCTTTCAGAGCACACTGATGCTGTTCATTTCTTCAAAGTGGTGGTTGAGCAGAAAGAATGTGCTCTCTTCACCGGTAACATGGCTTTCTCTAGAACAGTACTCTTTTGTTTGACACTTTGCGCCTTGCACAACAAAAGAGTAATTCCCTGCCAGGCATTTTTCGATTTCTTTACCTCCCTCATTTGAGGGTGCGCGCTTCGGAGTCTTGTGGTCAGGATTTAGTCGCACCTGTCAGATCATGTTTTTGAATTTGCAGCTGTTTTTCATTTGCAGGGTTAAGAAATTGCTCAGTTTAGAACAACTGAGAAACCAAAATCATAACCCCCTTGGTTCATACAGTAACTCTAGGGCTCTTTTTGGAAATCAACACGGCTTTGTTCAGTACATGGGCAAGTTTTCAATGCACTGCATAGAGTTTAGAAAAGTGACGTGACTGAAAGTGGCTACCTTTGTAACCAGAAGCAGGGCTAAACTAATGCAGCATCTGAAGAATGCAGACGATGGTGTGCAAAAACAAGAGTTAAATGATCTAGACATATGTGTTTAGTTTTGGTATCTGGAATGGAAGATGCATTAAAGAAAGGAGAATGGAACCCGGGCTTTCTACTGTGCAGAGGCACTGTGATGTTTTTGCAATTAAACAACAGAGTCATCCCATATATCATTTGCCACTTTACTGTATGCTGGGTTCCCTTTAACATCTTAAAAGGAAGTTTTTTGGGGGTTTTTTTGGCAAACATGTACAGGGTAATAATTACTAATAGATGATTAATTAGACCTTTTTAAATGACATTTGTGGAACTGGTGCAAAGCAGTTGTGTTAGCTGTTGTTCTAGTATGCTCTTGAAAATGAGACCGTGCATAAACACATACATACATACATAAAAGCAGAGTCTAGTTTGATTGTCTGATGGGACCACACAAGCAATATGTGCAGAACGCACATCAGGCAGCCCAGTTGATTACAGCAATCAACATAGCTGGATAAGGGAATATGCTTTCTATACCAAGCAGCGGGGCCAGCAGTAACCAGCAAACCACACAAGTCCAGCTGTGGAACAAAGACCGATTTCTTCCACTGTGATAGAATCTTAAACCAGCCCCACTCACACTGTGCAGCCCCACCATGGCTGGCACCAGGGATAGGAATGTCCATTCACTCCAATCTCAGGTCTCTGATCTGTCAGAAACGCAGGATCGGATATTCTTCCCATGTCTCCACGAGCTTGTTGCATCACGTATTCCCTCCATACATTTTGTTGTTAGTTCCTATTGAGTGTCTTATCAGGGTTTATTTGTTTTCTGCTTTGAGCCAGGTAGGGATAGCTTGCAATCAATTTCTGTGCAATCTAAAGAAGTAAATATTTCATAAGGACTTCTATTTAAATGTATTTTAAGTCTGTAAAACACACATTTAATATTCTAAAGCAAGCATGTTTAACATGTTATCTAATTGCAAGAAATGTGATTATTATTATTATTATTATTATTATTATTATTATTATTATTATTATTATTATTATTATTATTATTATTAGTAGTAGTAGTAGTAGTAGTAGTAGTAGTAGTCGTAGTAGTAATAGTAGTAGTCCTAGTAGTAGTATTACTGACTGACTGAATTGGGTTGTGTTAGGTTCTGTTATAACCTAACTAAATATCTTTCATAAATCAATCATGTAACACATCAAATGAGGGCATTGGCAAAACAATCATGCTGAGCAAGAGAAAGATCAAAAGGCCACTGCACAGGCAGACTTACCGTAACCTTACCCAGCCCTACTGCAGCTAATGTGCTGCAAAGTGGCACATTCTTTCATTCTGGTCATCGTTCACCATTCAAGAGTTCCCTAAATCCAGCAGAAAACACAGGGATAAAGGGACGGGCCCTTTGCTTGCTTTCTTTTTCTTTCTTTCTTTTTTTTTCATCTGTAGCCTGTCTGGCAGTAACTAACCTCTAAGGGATATCATATTTCCAAAAGCTGCTTTTCAGTAGTGAGTGTAATTGAAGACGTGGCTGTGAGCCTCAGCTGGTCGACACAGCAATTCCACCTGCTGCCAGCCTGACAGAGCTGCCCTTAACAAAGCATCTCCCTCTATCTGCAGAAGGTGTGAAATGACAGGTTGTGGTGCTTTCAGCTCAAAGAGCAGTGCTGTTTATGTAACTGGTACAACATTAGCTGACCTCGCAATGCAAGCCACTGTTTCTTATTCTGTGTCTTTTGTTCAGACAGATCTTAACTATAAAACCTCCCTGTTCTCCCTCAAGAGTCATTTATTTCAATATCCTGTTTTTAAAAAAAAAAAACTTTTCCTTAACTTTAATGTAAGCTTTATTGGATAATTAAATTAGATTTTCTGTATAAAAAAATAAATAAATAAATAATTGGCAACTTAGTTAAGGTTTATTGCATCACCTATAAATCATGCTGACAAGCTTTTCTAATCCTGTTTTTGTCTCTAGTCTAATTCTTCAGTAATGGCTCATTAGTGGTGATACCTTTAGCCTTGAGCAGAATGCTTACTAAAAGCTTCCAAGTCTAATTGGTTCTGGAGTAAGGCAGGTGGATACTCTCATCTTACTCCCAGTGGGAGGTGGATTCTTGGGGAATAGATAATGTTTCTACCATTCTCTCATTACCAAGGGGAATGACCCAGCATTGTCTAGGCCTGTAGCATCCTACATAGCTCAGAGACAAGGGGAACAAAAGTTGCATATACTGTAGGTTGTTAGAGAAACTGTTGCATATAAGTGTACAAAATAAACACTGACAAATTGTACTCCTGTTTTGTAGGTTGCTGCAATAAACACAAAGCAGTAATTCAGAGAAACAAATGAATGTGCATGCCAGCTTTCTGAGTTTGCATTTTGAAAAATAAACATGGACAACAGGCCCTTGGAAGCTGAGATGATTATAGAATGACTGTGCTGCCACTTACTGGCGATTTGCTGCATTTTCACTTGCAATTAAAGCCTGTGTTATTACATGCAGGGATCAGCAGCTCATCCTGGAGAGCCGTTTACACCAGGTTTAGGATGGATAATGAAGCAGTTCTGCTTTGGGACCTGGCTGGAGGTTCAGATGGTTCTATTAAACAATTAAGATAATGGTTGGAACACCTGACCTAACCTGGAAGAGCCTGAGCTCTGGTTCTTCACAAGGAGGGTGTAACAGAGTATCTGATGTAATAAACCACAGCTTCCTCTGATCCTGGGTGTCTAATCCCATACTATTTGAAGCACTATTCTGCGCACAAAAACCTCACAACTTTCTTAATACATTAGTTTGAATGTTAAGCCGGTTTTCAAAGCAGCTGAAGCTATCGCTTTCATTGCAGAGTTCACCATTCACAGCCCGACATGGTTGATGACAGCGTGGTGACACAGGCATTGATCCTGTAGTGGGGTGAGATAGAAGACCTATTGTGTTGTGTGATTCTTAGAGGCAGGCTAATGCATTTCGGGATAATGACGCTCAATGAGGACTGACCTCTACAGCCCGACATGAGAGCCAAAGAATGGAGGCCGGCCCATCAGGGAATCAGTGACCCACTGAAGCACTGACCCCAGTAGCCAGGTCCTCATGTCAGTACCCGGCACATTGAACATGATCTTACCAGGCAGGAAGCCGACTCAGGCTGTTTTGTAAAACTAACCACTTTGTTTTTTGGGGTTTTTTTTGTTAAAGCTGGGGGGATCAGTTTCTAGAAAAATTGCTTTGCTAGTTCTTTATCGATTCAGCCAGTAGAAGTCAGTGTTTTTTGCCTTGGTCACACTTTCTAAAAAGGGGCACTAATGGAAATGCATGGATTCTGAAGTTGTTAGCTTATGCCGGTTACTTAGCATTGAAACAAATATTCTAGCCAGCACACACTGTGCAGCAGCAGTCCAAGGTGACAAGCATACAATTTCCATTGCCTTTTTATTGAGCAGAGGGTGAGAAGGGCGACATACAGGATCTTATGTACATTTCTTCAGGGAAATGGCTTCTGTGGCTCTGCCTGTTCTTTCTAGTGCTCCATTTACTTCTTGAACAAGGTCAGAGGCTTTCAATCTCAGAGGATAATACACCTCCGTACTGAGGGCTTAAATTCTGTCATGCGGACAATTGGACAATTCCTGTAGGGTTTCATGGGGAGCTCAATCAGTGCCCTATAACAGCAGATATATCTGTATACACGTTTACTGCCCTAGATACCAGGGCAAAAGCACAGCAAAGTGTATTACTGTAGAACCATGGTGGAATCATGGTAAAGCACAGGTAAGCTTCGCAAATCACTGTGGTAAAGCATTGTGAAGACCATGGTTCACCTAACAGCAGCATTTCCGTGAAAGAATAACATTTATAAGGGGTGGTTTTGGAAAGAATTGGTGGGTCTTTCATAAAAGAAAAAATGTCAGACAATCACTTATCCTGTCTCATTTAAATTGATTTCAATATGTAACATTTGGCAATCGAGCCTTTTTTTATAATGGAAATAATAATAATAATAATAATAATAATAATAATAATAATAATAATAATAATAATAATAATAATAATAAAAAGAGTTGACAACCTTACCCTTATGCTTTAAGTACAGAGGACACAGTTGGAAGTAAAGTGGATTTAGACTTAGGAAAGAGACAGCCCTTCACACAGAGAGTGGTGAGGGTATGAAATGGGTTACCCAGTCATGTTTTTCATCCTGAATCACTGCTAGTCGATCTATCCGCACTGAAATGAGTACTGCGCGTGATTCTCTTCTCTGTGCATTATGTTCTCATGCATCCCCTATGCATGTGTCTTCTGGGCTCCCTTCCTGTGTAGTGCACATGTGGCCCCGGATAGTAACTGGATTTGCATTTAGAGTGGAAACGGAACTGTGTACCTTTCATGAAGGCAGATCATTAGAATAGCGATTGCATTTGGGCAAAACTCAAATCCAAATCAGTGATCTGGTACTGTTCCCAGATGATAATGAAAAATTAGGCAACCCAATTTCTAAATGATTTGATTGCTTATATGCAGAGTCTGTCCAAGACAAAAGTCTGGACTGTGAGAGTAAAAAGCTTGCATTTCAAGAACTCTTTATTTTGTGTCAACAGCTAGAAGAAAATCAGTTTGCCTATTTTATGCTGTTGTGGACTTCTTATCTTTTTCATGAGAGAATCCCTATCACATAGGCATATCCGAAGTGCTGTGGGGTCATGTCAGAAACTGCAAAACAAGTGCATTAACCCATTAAGTACCAAATTATTTTTTCTTCGAACATTACATCACATTTAGACTTAACTTTTGCAGTTAACAAAATGAGAGTAAGTTATCATAACCATATAGTTAAAGAGAAGATTTAAATAACAGGTAAATGCCAGTTAAAAATGCTCCAAAAAATTACAAAGTAGCCTGTCCTCAAATGAGGACAATGGCACTTAATGGGTTAAGGATGCATTTTGTATTGAGTTTGGTAAAGAGGGAATCACACTGAGCGCCCCAAAACAGCAGAAATTAAATGACAATAGCGTTGTAATTAAAACAATTTTGCCCTCTGTATACAGTATGTAAAAATGTTTTTTTTTGTTTGTTTGTTTTAAGCTGTATAAACACTACATCTTCAGGTAACCTTTCCCATTTAGCCATGTCCCCTTAAGTCCGTTTCTATAACTTGTATTATTGATTTCCCCAATACTGTTGTTAAATTTGATTAAAGTTAATGTCAGTCTCTTGCAAATGCTTTTAAAGAAAACAGCATTCCTAATGAATTGAAAATCTGGCTAATGAATCAACGCAGCCCGACAAATGGTACACAGTGAAATCCAGTAATGTGTTTTTAACACGCTTGAGAAAACAAAGAACTCAATAAGCTACTGGGTTCCCCAGTTCCGATATTCAAACTGCATATCTTTCATTGGACACAAAGGGGAGTGCCAGCACAGTCTTCAGCTGCTTCTCTACAGATTTCCTAAAGCCTATATTTAACCATACCAATAGGATAGTCAGATAAAGTGCAATCAATATAGTGCTGTGCATTTGCCAATGTCATCTCACTTGTGATACTTCTTTGCTGGTGGCAAGAGACAGCTGCAATATTAAAGGACTAATGATACCAGGGCCCATTTATACCCAGCCTCCTGTATATTTATATTGATACCAGGGTCCATTTATACCCAGCCTCCTGTATATTTATATTGATATCAGGGTCCATTTATACCCAGCCTCCTGTATATTTATATTGATACCAGGGTCCATTTATACCCAGCCTCCTGTATATTTATATTGATACCAGGGTCCATTTATACCCAGCCTCCTGTATATTTATATTGATACCAGGGTCCATTTATACCCAGCCTCCTGTATATTTATATTGATACCAGGGTCCATTTATACACAGCCTCCTGTATATTTATATTGTTTTTTAAACACTGAACTTATTTCAGTTTTTCCCTGAGGCATTTGAAAAGATGTAGTTGCATTCTGCTCTAGTACATTTTAGTGGGTGCTTAAAACCAGCAATCTCAGAGACGCTAAGTATTGACTGGGTGAGAGTAACATCATTATTCTCTTCTAGCCGCTTTTCTTTTTTTTTAAAGCCATTTGTTCATCATCTGGGCTTCCATTTCTGCAGGTGCACTGTTTGCATTGTTAAAAAAAAAGGCATTAATCATCACAAAGTGTCAGCCTGTCTTTTCTCAGCCAATTTAAGTGGCTTAACAACTCATAATTATAAGGCGAACAAAGCTTCCACACCAATTTAACCCAGTCAATTCAGACCTCTTTCTATCACATTTAATATTTGCAATCAATTTGAAAATAATAAAACAGCATTTGGCCCCACCTGCTGGACATGATTAATTCTATTTAACAGAGAAAGCACCAAAAAAACTAAAACGTGTTTGTTGTAACAGACAGCCACTAGAAAAAGCACTTGGTGGTGGCTGTCAGTTATCGATTGAATGTTCAAGCTTGCTTTTATAAACCTGCTTCACTAAGGCACTGCTGACCAGACTCCCACTCCTAATGGACTAAGTGAAGTAGTGGAGCCACACAGTTTGTCTGCACATTGTTTGCCTATGCATTCTGCAAACAGAAAGCTGTCTGTTGGCAGAGTCCTCCCTGTGCATTTAGCAAAGACTTTTGGAAAAGGTCTGCTGTACCATCTGTTGAATGTGTACAGATATAAGAGATGACCAGCCAGCGCTGTCATATCAGAGGCAGGTTGGGATAGCGAGGGATAGAAAACGAAACTTCTGCGACAGAGATTTGTGCATCCTGATCGGGTTTTGAACTCGCATCAAGACCACATATAGCACATATTCCATTTGAAATAACCTGGATGTTCCAGAATGTGGTTTCACAGTAAAGATACATGTGGGAGTACAGACAAGCCATTACTACTGGGGAGTAACTGGCTTTATGTAATATGCAAGGGATCAGAGAAACCTCTAGAAAGAAATCATTTGTTTGGAAAAGTGCAATGGCAGACAGAACAAGCACCAAGTAAAACAATATTTGGCCCTCTTGCTTTACTAAGTTTCTCATATTCTGCTAACAAAGAAACTGTACAAGCACTTTGACATTTTTAATTAGGTAGACATCTTCTAATTGGATTGTGCCGTCTATAAGGAGAGGCATCTGTACTGATCCCAATGATTTGTTTTTCCAGAATGATAATTATTTTTAATAAGCATTGCTTGGAACGGCATTTGCAGCCCAGATGATGGGTGCATTGTTATTAGACAGTTTGCTGATTTTCCTATATTCAGTGCATGAAGACCTCCTCTTTGCCTGATTATAATATTATAAAAACCCACTTTAGGTCATTTCTTCTTTTTTTTTACTGGAATCAGTCATGCCAGTTTTTAATATTTAAAAGTTTTCTGAAAATGTATTTAGTAATATATACGAATATAGTTTGTTTAAAAAAAATGTTTAAAATGTACTTGAGGATCTCAGAGAAAGTGAGTCAATATATTATAGAAAGTAATCCTGAATTCCATTAGGACTTGCCTTGCACCATTTAGCAACAAACATAAACGACTTATCTTATAAGATTATTTTATTAAGCGAATGAATCACAGTATACATGCAGATTCCCTGTTAAAATGCTCATTACACACATCACAGCCTACATCAATAGATAAATGTTCCCTCTGCTTAGTTAAAGATCTTGGGTAAAATTTCACTGGATTTAACCATTTTTTTTCTACTGTCATTATTCTCCTTTGATTGTTTTCATCAAGTCAAGCAATGAAATCACATGTAACATCTGTGTGGGAGGTACAGCATCCTGCAGGCTAGTGTTTCCATAATTCCATAATTACACTGAACTTCAAAGCCAGGCAATCACCTTGCATGAGTCGCCTACATTATAGCATTTTAGTGCAAAACAAAGGGCAATGTTCTCCACCAGGGATGTGGTCTGGATGCTGAGGCTCTGTTAAACCACCCAATCCTTGCTGATGAAACGTTCTTTCCCCTGATGAAAGGATCAAAGTTTAATTAGATATCAATTCTGCGCACACATTTCATATCTGCTGCCAGCTCAGTGGCTCATTAGCTCTGACAGAAGAAGTTGTATAAAGCAATTATAGACATGGCCTGCTCTGCATAATCAACCTCAACAACTTCACTTTCAAAATCTCCAAGCAAAATGCTCCAAAACATTGTTGCAAATAAACTCATTGCACTGTGCTGTTGGAATGATCACACTGGTATGTTATTGTAATGGGCAATCCCTTTACTTTCCCAACATTTTATGTTACAGTATTCAAGAAAAAGTGAATGCAATGCTTATCTTACAAATGTGGCTGGATCCAACAGTTGTTATGTTTCCAATTTTCTTAATTTGATTAGAATTTGTGTGCAAGCAAATCTGTCAATGTCCAATGTCTCTCTCTCTCTCTCTCTCTCTCTCTCTCTCTCTCTCTCTCTCTCTCTCTCTCTCTCTCTCTCTCTCTATATATATATATATATATATATATAAAATATCTTGCACTTCTCCAGTGACTTAAATTATATTTAGGTCAAAAAAATTATATTCTTGTTAATCTTAAAACTGTAGTACTTATAATTCATATAAAAAAAAAAGTTCTGAGATCCAGCACAATTCTGAATGTAATAAAGTTAAAGCAACATTGATTCATAAATAAACCCTTGCTTTTCATTTCACTTGTTCAATAATTCATAATACAATTCATGATTCGGTTAAGCCATATTGGCAGTAAATTGTGTAAGGTGCCTTCAGCTGATTTCAATATTTCATGATTTGTTTAGTATTTGTAAGTCAGATGCCAAAACACTGCTTACGGCCAGTTAGACAAGGCAGGAACATTCGTAAGGAACTTATTATGGCATAAGAAAATGAAATGAATAAATAAACATGACTGTAATTATTTAGTAATTAATTTCAAAGCACACAGTAGAGACTTGCCCATAAGCTGTTCCCATCTTACAGTGGCTCTTTCTTTGATTCAAAGTAGTTTTGCTCTCCTTTTTAAAATCCCTAAACCTTTCTTCCATTCTCTCTAGAAGCACAGCCACTGCTCCACTTGCCTATATTAACATACTAATGTTATGTGTGGAAAGGGCTGTTTTTTCAGGTTTCACAGCAAATGGAGTCAAGCTCTGCGCTAATGATGTTCACGGTTCCATCTACAGCATGTCCTTCAATAAGCCTGTAACTTTGACAGACAGCTTAGTTTTCAGAGTTTTACATAATCCTGTTTGCATAATCCTGTGTTTTGTTTGATATCATGCATAGTTACAGTGTACTTGAGGTATTTATTTTGCATGCTATAACCCTAACCCTAACCCTAACCCAAACCCTAACCCTAACTCTAACCCTATCCCTAACTCTAACCCTTTTGTAATTACATATATTGTGCAAAAGTACATTGTACTGAAGTAAGGGAGAGTCACGATATTGACTGAGTTATCTAAGTCAGCCTAGTTACTGTAACACAATAAGGCCATGAGTCAATGCATCCTCTGCAAGCCAACTGTGCACAAGGACCGTGGCATTAAAAAGAAAGCAAGTGGATTCAGTTACTGTTGCTCAAAGTCATCTTCTCATTATTTGGTTGAAGTCTGCTACCTACCATAATAGATAGTTTGAACACCAGAGTTTTCTGGCTCTATTCAATCAGACTTCCAGACAATGGAGGACATGTCCAGTAACACGCCAGTGCATTAGCAAAAGAGTCAAAAACTTATGTTAACAGTTTCCATGAATTCCCTGAATTTCAAACGTGTTTACACTGCACTTCTGGAAAGTCAGCCACTGCATAATAAGCAGCCAGCTTTCCCTAAGGATTCACCTTGACAGAGCTACAATAGCACCACCCTTATCCATTTTGTCAGACTCATTAGTGTTAAATGTTTTACTTGTAAAGGACTAGTATGTTTGATTCAAATTGCTGTCCCCTGCCCACCCCCCATTCACAAAAAATAAATGAAAGTCAAGTTCTTCAATTGTCAAGTTGAAGATGTGCTGCATTTCATTAACGTCAGCGAGGTAGTATTTCATACATGGAATGAATTTCTGCACGTTCCATTTTTGTAATAATGGTTATCCAATCTTTTTCAGTAATGCCAGAAAACGTGCCTAGATTTGATATTGTCTTGCAGTATTTTTGTCTGTGAGAAATACATGTGTGGTGGGTAAAATAGCTTATATCTAAATGTATTTTTAGTAAACAGCTATGTGTCACTGGGTCCTATTTAGAAAGATCATGAGTAATTTAAAGAATGCTTTAGCAAAGTGTTTTTTATCAGTGAAAACCAGTACATTCATCACTGCGCTGTTATCATTTTAAAAATGGAGGGTGTCTGTTATTTTTCTGCCTTTCTACTGCACCCCATTTGCAAACACATGAATCTTTCCCAGCCTTGCAATTTATTGCTGAAGACATTTATTCTGAATAACATCATTTGTTTTACCTCGGACTGGCTTAAAGCTGCATGTGTGCTAAGCATGATTAAGCACTTCCTTAAAACTGATAGGGTGGAAAAGAAAATGGCAAATGAGGGACTTAAACGTGATGCGCTCCAATGATGACTACTTATCATTCAACATATTATATTATTATTATTTCCATACTGTCTCCTGAGAAGAAAACCATAGAAACGGTCTATGAAGTCACTTTGTCACTTCACACGGCTGCTGTGAAAAAAAACTAAAAAGACAGGAAGTTCTTTTTGGGATTCTCTGTTGACTCATGTCTGTTGCAATTGCAGTTTGTCACATAAATGCACCAACTTGCCAGGAATCTTTTAAACTTTGAGATCTATCTTTTTTCTTTTCCCCAGTTTAATGTCTACTTAGTTACGACTAATTTATCTGAACCTTATAGAATGCACTGTGGTTAACTTGAAACTTATGATGGTTCAGTGTCCTTGCAGAACGGTGTCCCTGCCTTTATTTATTTAATTTGAAGTCAATTAAATAATTGTGTGTGTGTGTGTGTGTGTGTGTGTGTGTGTGTGTGTGTGTGTGTGAGTGTGTATGTGTGTGTGTGTGTGTGTGTGTGTGTGTGTGTGAGAGTGTGTGTGTGTGTGTGTGTGTGTGTGTGTGTGTGTGTGTGTGTGTGTGCGACAAAAGTGAACCTCTTTTAAAAGACTTTTCACGCCTCATATTTGAATGATGTATTTTCTATTTAATGTCTTTAGAAGGATGACCTTTTGTGTGAGCTGTCTAGTATCAAAAAAGATAAATGAAGAGGCCAGCAGAGCATTATGAAAAAATAAAAAATGGAAAGACTGATTTATGAAGAACATCATTGAGTGGCTTTGGGTTTGCTGCATTGCTCTTGTAACTTTTCTTAGGACCTATTTGCAAGGAGCTATGTTTCATTTGAGTGTCTCTAGGATGCTTTAAGTTATAACTAAAGAATACAATGTAAATATTACTCCTTTGGTCTGGGATGCCAGAGGACATTAAATGAAATGTGTAGATACTGGAAGTAATTTAGTAAGTAGAGAGTTTCCTGACCACTGCCTGTGATTTGTGTATACTCTATGAAGAACAAACGTTCTAAAACCTTATAAATGTTTTCAGTTTGGGTTCAGGGTTATGCTCCAGACTTCATTGTACACATTCTTTTGTTTTTCTCCACAAACCTATTCTGTGAAGTAGAGGTGTTTGAACTCAGTTGGAATGAGGTCACCTTATTCATTTGTGTATACTGTATGAAAAATAATACCGATATTGAAAAAGTAATTCAAAACACTCATGTTATATTGCTGTTGAATCCTGATAATAACAACACACTGTATTGTGCATGACATGAACGTTAAATGAAAATGAGAATGCCATGCAGATATATCTTGTTATGTTCATTGATGTTCTTTGTATTTGGCTTCTCTCTGCTTTTGACTTCATTTTGGACTTTGACCGGGCAATTGTGGGCACTCCTAGATCTGGAAAAACCTTGAATTAAAGATCTATGTGATTCATTTCAGACTTTGAACGGGCAATTCGCGAATTGCCCAGTTTTGGGGTTTGCCCATAACATATGCATGTTAAATAAATAATTAAAGCTGGCCCAAAAGACCATAGCAATTAAAAAGACGAAAAGCTCCACTAAGTACTTGCTATAATCCTGACGAACTTCTACCAAGGGCATTCATTTATATTCTGGGCAATTTTAATTGTAACCTTTTCCTTGGTCCACTGAGAATTATTAATTTCTTATAGGCAACCCTCTGGATTCCTATAGATGTGTTTGAGTTTTGAAAACTACTGCATTTCTAATGTAGAGCACTTTAAATTCATGAGGTGGTATAGAAACAACACATTCAGTACGTCTGCAGTCAAAACCACGCAGTGCATAAACTATTCAAAGTGCAGATGAAAGTAAGCTTAGTCAGACAGAAGCTGTAACAGGGGGTTTGCTAGGTGTGTGGGTCATCACTGAACAATACTGAGGCAGACACAGAGCATTGGGTGTTGACACACTGCACAGGTGCACAGATTAAATATCAACACAAGTGCTGATGCTAGGGTACCAGCAATGGTAGACCTAGTGTCACATTTAATAAACAAAACTAAACAAAACAAAGCTAAAGCTGAAAGTTTGCCACTTTAGTCCCACTACAAGGAACGTCCCGCTCCAGGAACCTACTAGTCTATGCAAACCCTCTCTACACTGTTTGGGATCAACATCCCTTAAACTGACCTACTCCTGGGCTCCCAGAGTCCCGGCATTATCATGGCGACTCTTGCCTCTTCAAAAAACATCTAATAAATTAAACCATGAATAAAAAACTTTGACTTTTTAATGAAGGGGCTTGTAGGTAGTTATGTATTGTCTCTTACTCCTTATATCATTGTAATTTTTGCTGTTGTTTGATTGAAAAAAAAAATCTGTTGTTTATAGCTGTTGAGCTATTGAAAAGAAAAGAAAGTGGCTGGTGTCTCTAAAGTCTTATTTAATGCAGGTCTTGGCGTCTTTCACTGGGTAATAGTATGCTACTGTATGCTTGCTTTCATCCTGGTGTGCTTGAGGAAGGCCAGCATCCATTTGTGTGTACATGAGCATTATTAGCAAACAGATACAGCCAACAAGAAAAGCTGTCACATCCCAGATGGTAAGCAGAGGCACAAAGTATGTGGTGACACAGTACATCAACCCTGATTAGCTCTAATCAGACCCTTACACCTTATCTAGGTGGTCCAAGATTAGGGCCAACCAGGGTGTGTGAAACTCCTGTAACTGTCTCCAACAACACTGTGATCGCACTGTAATAACAGTAATCACACGTATTGACTCCTGGTCTACAATATCCTAGTGTGTCTTATATCTCTGTTTGCGGTTTTATCTATCTGTTAACACAAAATAACTGGCATTCATTTCCAAGTGAAATGAATGCCAGTTATTTTGTGGGGGGGGGGGGTCTCTATCCATTGCCCTAGAAGATGAATGACCCAATTAAATTCTCTTTTAAGTGTAATATGTCAAATTCACGCGATAAAGGGGGATGACGCTGAGTTATTATCGTCTAGAATGGATTAACACATCATTGTTAATGAATAATCTTTCATTTATCTCTGCAGTCCCGTTTATTTTCCTAAAACACTTTTCCCAGATAAATTGCATTTTTCTCCCAAAGTAAAAACATACCTATGAGCAAAACAGCAGCCTCTTGAAATTGCTTCCCAAGGGTAGTGTACCAAAGAACATTAGCCTTCCTGGTGTCAAATGTAAGTGGATTTTAAAGTATCTTCTGGTAGGGTAGGCAAAACTCTTTGTATTAAAATAAACTGGATACTGAGAAATGTGATATTATTAGAACAGGTGTCCAGAACTAAAGAAAATTGTAACTGTCCTGGTTAAGTAATTGGCTAGTTGATATACAGCTAAGCCTTATATGATAGTCTGTAAGGTATTCTTGTCATACTTACGTTAAAAAGTGAAATCCTTTAGAGATTGTTCTTTGTAATACACCCAAAGCAACTAGAGAGACTGGGGAGCAGAGGTCAACTCATTTGACAAAAAAGAAAAGTCTTTCTGTAGAGGAAGCCAAAAAAAGAATTACATTAAAAGTGGTACTTAATATCGCATCCATTGTCCTAATATTTCATTTATTACCTGTGTAATATCCTATTTGTGTATCTTGTATATTTCTCAATTGTTCAAAAAGACTCCTCAATAATGATAGTGTGGAGATGAGGTGGGGAAGCATATCAGTGTTCCACAGGCTCAGGAAACAATACTTCCTGTATGGGCTTCAGTACACAGCCCTACACTAATATGCTTCCTTACCTTGATAATCGATCGGAAATAAAGAATATTCCGCAGTGATCCCAGAACATCTGTGCCTCACAATTTAACCCCAAAACTTAATCATAACCTTAAAGTCACTATCACATTGCAAAACTGCTATTCAGTCCTTGAGCCTTGTGTTTTTATTGTATAAAAGACTAGCTTTCCGATTGGTGGTTCTATTGGCACCTTCCCATCCACTGTGTCCCCGGATTCTCTTGTTATGATTCCTGTCTACACCTCAAGCCATCTCTTCAGGTCTCTACTGTGTAATTAACCTTGTTGATCTGTTGTTTGTTCTTTTCACAAGTTATGTGGCCTGTTTCCATTTGATTCCCTTTTTCCATTTCCAAATCCTCTGCTTCTAAACCTAACAGGGGGGCTTCAGTCCCTACCATGTCAATCAACCAGTCAGACATTAGTGATCAAATTAGTGTGAGATAGAGATTGCATTTGGAAAGGTACAGAAAAGCAATGGGATCCATTTTCGGCTGATGCGCTTTGATATTAAACTCTTGTGTCCTCATGGTGATTGATAGCCTGGGGTTTCAGCTCTGTCTGAAGGCAGGAGTCCCTTTGAAGGAAGCGCTTTGGTTATTCTGCACAGACCAGGGTCAAAGCCTCGGAAGAGGTGATTTTCCACAATGCCACCATACCTAGTCATTTTGTCTTCTGCATTCATAGCGAGATAAAGTGTCAAAATAAATACACAATTAACAGAATTCAGTATTTGTTGAGAAGCAGGGTTAAATACCTATATGTCTTGCATTCATAAAATGCTAACTAATGTAGTCAGTGTTAAAGGAAGAGCAGGTAATTCAAAGGGATTTGATTCTGCCATGTGACACTGGACCTGCTAACACTTCCTGTAATGGGCAGGGAAGAGTGGTGGGGACATCCTGTTATAATGGCTGCAAAACAGGAAAGACTCGTCAGTCTAGTAAACTGTCAGTGTAATGTCAGTTTAATACAAAAATAAAAACAGGGAAAATACTATTTATTTCATACTAACTGTTTTTCAGGAAATGAATGAACAGTACTGGGTAACACCTGACATCTGAGTGTCATAGTAGTTACTTTGTAATTATGAGTAAGCACACATATATTTACTATGTTACAATGTACTTAACTACACAATTTTATCTGAAAAGGGTTAGAGTTAAGGATATGGTTAGGGTTAGGGTTATATCATGCAATCAAGCACATTTTAACTATGCATAATAGCATTGTAATTATGTGTAAGTGCAATGTATTTACTAATTAACTACTATGTAAATGTACAGCAATTAGAGACATTTCATGTGCACCAACATCAAATCTAAATGGGCAAAGCAAACATCAACTATCCAAACAGAATGCTATTTGTTTAATTAAAACAAGCAGGAAGAGGGTTATCTGGGTTACAGAACAACTCCTGCCAACTCAAAAGCATGATGGCTGACAATCCTTATAAAGCAGTCATGAAACAACTAGTTGACTCTGTGACACAGTTGATCTACACTGGCTCTGCAAATTATTATTATAATTTTTTTACTTATAGGGAGTCAGGTATTGGGGCTTTAGTTTTTCTGTTTCCAGGAATGATGGCATTATTTATAAGAACACTTCAAGTTACTTTGATCTTTGTCTAGAGCTTTAATGTGTTTGTGTGTTATTGCAAAGCTGCACCTGTTTGTGGCAGTTCTTCACCCAATTAAATAAATTAAATAAAAAATACATTTCTAATGAGTATATGGGGTAAAAATAAATTAAAGTTGCAATAAGATTTCTAAAAAAAAATGTATTACTGTCTTATTTATTATGAATGACCATTTTAATAGTTAATGAGGTTTATATGAGAAAACAAACAAAGTATTTGTCAAAACAGATTATGAAATACTGGTTTGAAAAATAAAGGCAGTCATCAACAATACCACTTGCTTTGATTCTCACCCTTTAGTTTACCTGTGGGGACCCAGAGCCTGGTCAGTAAAAAATTAAATTCAGCATACTAGGGACTTGAATACAACGTTTCTGTTTGATGTGTGATCAATTCAATCATCAGTCAGGATGGCTCTACTCAAATAACTCTCCAGCATTAATTCAGGATATCTATTTGTACCATTGGTAACTCTTTGATATATTATCTGATACTCTTCAGAGCCTATGTGACAGCCTTGTTCGTAGAATACACCAGGGGCCAGAGGGATCGATACCAAAGTAATCATTTTCTATTTTTAAAACCTTATTTCAATCTTGAGGTATTCCAATGTTCAACTCATGAAGCAATGCCATTCTTCCCTATTGGTTTGTCCCTAATTGCAGCATCTGTGCCACTCGTTCGTCACTGTCGGAAGGGTGTCTCAGCTGCTCCAGGGTGTGTTTTGAAGGAGATGGAAACAATCCAAGTTGAGAGGAGAGAATCGGAACAGAAGAAAGGCTTTGCATCAGCACAAAAACAAACAAACAAACAAAAACTCATGGGCGTCAATGATGACTGGATTTTGATAAATGGTAGGAATTAATTAATGTGAACATGTAAAAGATATTGAAAGATATTTTAGGGCGCTAATATTGTTAACTCTGTACTAAGATTGTAATATCATTTATTTTAGATGCATTATCGTATTTTCATTAATGATTTTCCATTAGGGCAGGAACTGAAAGGCACATAGCTAACATATTACAGAAATGTAATTGTTAAGACAGAACAGAGGAACTAACAATGCATTAATTAGATGACCCCGTTCGTTTATACTCGTTTTGTTTATTTCTTTTAGATTTTTTTTTTCCTGTTGCACTTTTTCTTTCTTCAAAATAGGGCTATCTGAATTATTTAAAGGAACAGCAGATCAAATGATTATACCTCATCTGTATACACAGCTTCACAACGAAAGCCCTGGTATTTAGGTCACCCCTACCATTAGTCAATAGTTGTCAGTTAGCTGCTGCAGCAGTGCCAATGCCGTTCTAATTTCATCCACAGGTACCAGGCGAGATCAAACTTTGCTCCATATGCTCAAGCGTCCACTTTGTTTAATCTGCTGCCCAATTAGGGCTTCTTTGCTCTGTCCTGGGGGATGCCTGAGCCACGTGACCCTTCAGATTGGGTACAGTGTGGAGCAGCTGAACAGAGATTAAACAAAGTATAGTCTGACCTTAGTATCCTACGTTATACAAGAGTATGAAGTGCTCCCTCTCTCCGTTTTACGGCACATTTGGAATATGGGCTAGATTTTCACTTTAATATTTCAGTAAAATGTTACTTCGCCATTGTGTTGTTTTATTTATTATAAACCTTAGAGATCAAAGGCTTGTCTCTGGATTTACCATCATACTATGTCAGAACCAAGCATTACATACGTAGCAAAGTAGACAGCAATGATTCTTGTGTTTAACGAAAGACTTGGTATTGATGAAGGTTTTGTTTATGGGTGTACCTCTCCCAGCAATGCTGTGCACTCCAATACACAGAAAACACATGTCACGCTAAACTAGTGCTATTATTCAACTGCAGTGTAGCCAACATGTTTCAATAACACATGGCTTTAATAGGATATTTATCAAGTCCAGCAAGTTACAATTCTGCCATGCTCTTTTTCCAAGCTGACACTATGCATCATTCATTAAAGGGAGTAGAGTATTACCATATAACCTTCAAAGCATGTTGTGAGCAATGGCAAAGCTTTGTGGGCATAAAGTCTTATAGTTTAGGCCTCTATAATGATAGCTTTAAGCCTTCAGCTTATTTGCTCTTGCATGGTACATTACACATGGCCTACAAAAAAATAACAACCTGACTTTGTGCATCTCAGGCGGTCCCAACACTTTGGAAGACCAAAAATGTAGTTTGTTGTCTGTGGGGACATGTGCCTCAATAACAGACGCAATCGCACAGACCGCCCCCCCCCCGTCCCCCACCCCCCGCCCCCCGCAAAGACATGTACAAGTACAGTGTATTTACTGTGTAATTTAGGGTCAGCTGCCTGTTTTACTCACCCAAGCAGTTGCTGGATGCATAGTGTTTTTTTTTTTAGCATTTAGTAATTATATGTTTGAGGCATCTGGAAATGCAGGCAAGCTTTAATACCAGTAAAGTGGAACAGGCAGCTGGCATTTTCCATCTCTTAACTACAAAATGTTAAGGTCACTCGCAGTTTGGTTCCTGTAGATTTTCCTCTGTCCCCAGTGGCTTGGGGAGAATGATATAACACCTTTCTCAAAGCGTTATGAAGTAATTTAGCAAGCCCACTCTTCATACTCTTTGTTGCTTTTATTGATTGCTAAGATTTTTCCCATTTAAAAAAAGCACTTAGCAAGTGGCGTAGCAAATAACTCAGGGTCAGTGTGTAAGTCACATAATGTGTCAATTGAAGAGAGCAACCTTTACATCTTTCCCACTCTGCAGTATGTAAAGTGATAAAAAAAAAAAGTATTTATATGCATAGCCATGGGAAGTTTAATGACCCCTTTGTCTTTCTTTGCAGTCAAGCCACGCATAATAGATTATTTTTTTCTTAATGAATTATGTGAACAATCGGCAGGCATAGTAAAATATGGTTCCAGAATCAGATTTTTCATATAGGTTATTGCAAGGTTCCCAATCCTGGTCCTGGGGGACCCCTGTGTCTGCTGGCTTTTATTCCAACTGAGTTCTCAATCACTTAATTGAACCCATACTTGAACTATTCATTAGCTTAAATAGACCTTTTTAATTGTTTTCAGCTTTTAAACAGTTGGAGATTTCAAGTTAACTAGACAATTTTATAAGTAAATTGAAATTGGCAACGTTTGTCTGGATTTGCTTTTTTATGTACATCCCTTTGCCAAGACACCACAGGAAAGCCAAGAGAAAGCTGTAAAGAGGATAGGTGTGCCCGCTGGTCATGCAATTGAAATAGTGGCTTTACATCTTTGATTGCAGCTGAGAAATTACATTTGACATTACATGCAGCAAGTGCCACTTGATGGGATTAGGATTTTGAATTTGTGAACCGTTGTCCCAAATTCAATTAGGGAGGAAGGGAATTGAGTTTTGGGCACTGCTGTGACTTGCTTCAGGACTGAAGACAGCCTAAACTAAAAGCATGCACTCTTCTGTGTTACAGAGAGGATGAGGAGCACCAATCCATTTAGAAAACTACAGTGAGTCTCTTTAGCATTCCTGTCAACATCTGATGCATCCACGCAAATTTAATTGTATGACTTAGTCTATGGTCTATATTGAGTCCAGCTGCGGAGGATTCTGTAATTTCATGACACAAGGTGTTCCATTCTAGTTCCAGAGTGTCTCAAAGATCTTCAACAATGCATTCTCTTCATCCTCAAATGAAACATGGCCCTTCTTCTATCACTTTGCTTTATCTTCCACATCCCAGGTAAATTAGCAGTAAAAACATAATGGAAGCAGTCGATTCAATGTGAATTGAAAGCTTAAAGCCTATTCAGTGTAAAGCTTGGAAGCCAACTACAACGATACACACAAAGCGTGCAGGTCCATAACACACTACAGCTGAACATTTCAATTAAACTGGATTTCAAAGAGAGCGATTTCAGGGGAGAAAATGACCACTTTGACAACCAGGTTTTAGCGGATTCATCAATGTCAGTGGTCCTTTTGAAAGACATGTTTTCTGCACCGTATTGCATTAGGTTTAAAATATGTCCGAAGCTATGAATACATCTGAACTTTCTTAAATTATATATTGAATTGAGTGCCAGTCGTATCGACTCTGCATGTTAAAAAACACACAGTAAATCTAAATGAAAGTCATACAGTGTTGTAAAAAGCAGACTCCCAAGCTAAAAACAAGCATTTTTTGTTGTATCGTTCATTTTTTTTTTTTTTTTTTTTTTGAAAACCCCTAAATCATTAAGTTTTAAATGTACAGTATGAAATGACTTGCAGTCATTGGAATTAATATCTGCTTCTGTATTTGATAGATGTACATGCCCTGGTACAGTTAAACACACAACATTGACTCGGTGGCATTTGCCACAGGAATGAATAATGTGTTCCAACTGGAAACAGCAAAAAAAAAAAAAAAGGATATTGAAAATCAATTATGCCAGGAATGAATTCAGCAGAGAAGCACAGGCACAAGAAAATACTGTTCCACACTATATAAACTTCTACTTGAGATCAGTTCTGCTGAAGCAACTAGTTGACTGTGGCATTTAAGTAAATTTGAAATTAACATTATAGATCAAGGATTTCTTTAAAGATTAAAATCTTTATTTCAGTATTAAACAAATTGCTTTCTGACATATAAATCGTCGAAGATGAGTCCTGCCAGATTTCAATCAGTACTTCAGAACTTTCATAAATCTTTTTTAAAAGAAAAAAAAAACAATACAAGTGCAAACTTTAAAAATAGACAGACTTGATCATAGTTGACGAATAAAACAATGTTTGAATGATTACTACTGTAATTATACCAGCAATCAATGGCGCATACACAGAGGTAAGTGGTCATTAGCTGAAGTTCGCACTTGTATTCTGTCTGATTACATTCACTAATGCGAGAGCATTTTGTAATTTGAGAAAAATCCATATTAGCAATAGAAGTTTGGAGCCAGTTGTATCCGATCTCTTTATATTTTAAACTGAATCGTTTAACAAAATGACAAAGATTAGGAACAGATTGCAATGAACAACTGACAGGCAATGCAGATATATGGTACTGTAAAATGCACATTTCATCCAAGCTTACACTTTGGAAAACTGAAATACATAAAAGCACACCTGAATAATAAAAAAATGATTTGATCAACGTCAATAAAATCCCCTCTTTACTGTATCTTTTCCAGATTGCAATGCAATCTCAAGTGCACATATGTATTTCTTTATTTATGTTGACCAAGGTGATGGGTCTTCTGCACCCAGTGCTGCAAAGCTTGATTTCCTCTTGTGTCAGTTTGATGAGCTTCAGTAAAATAGTGCTGTATAATACTTAGCTTCTTGGATTCTGGGAAATGTTAATGCTTGGAATTAAAAAAAGCTTGCAATACAATGCCACACAGATACAAATGCTGCACAAGATTCTGGGACCACCGATTGCACTGTAGTGTGGCCAATATCTGTGTTTTTGCATTAAAAAAAAAATCATTAAAAAACAGTGTGGTGATATAAAAAGTTGATGCATTTTCACAGGGACACACATTTATTGATAGATGGCGTCTTGCAAACCAGTAGGAATGCTTTTGTTCTTTTAAAGGAGTAGTGAGTCCAAATTACTTTCCATCATCATCCTGTACATGGGAGCATGTCATGAAGATGATGTATGGTGGCATTGCAACTGGATATTCAAACACATTGCAGTAATGCAGAATTGACATGTTTTACCATCTTATGCCTCAATCCAATAACACCTCCTTCTAGCTCCTCCCAAGTACTTATTATTATTTGTTTATTTAGCAGATGCCTTTATCCAAGGCGACTTACACACAGTATAACATCATGTTTCTATTACAAAACCGATTCATACAAAATAAAATACTTTACCTAGATTTTGCACTAAAACACAAATATTGAAATGTGTTTGTTTATTATGGTTAAATTGTGAAAAAGTAAAAAAAAAAATCATTTAAAAAATGATCGCATGCTTAGAAAGGATATAGTGCAGTAACTGCAAAAAACACTTTTCACTTCAGGCTGTAGCTCTAAAAGCCATATTTATGGGAAAACGAGTTTTCAGTTTTGGAAAGCTGTAATCTAAGATGTGATACAAAAGACAATCATTTTTGAGAATAAAATTGGATCTGTACTCCAGCCTTTGGTCTACAACACATCAGAAGTGTACATCTTCAGGACCATTGAACTGTTGAAATGCCAAGCATGGAACACCAGAGAAATTGGTTCCATCCAACTCAACTAACCCCCCTCCCTCCCCCCAAGGTGAGATACCTGTCTCATACAAGTAAAACAGAAGCCATCAGAAAATGACATTGACCTTTCTACTGAAACCTAAAGACATGGGGGCAGAAACATCTTTCTTTTCTTGTTTTCAGCCATCGATGCATGTAAAAGAGAAGGTGGCCTTTTAAAATACAACGCGAGTAAGCAGACTAGACTTCAGCACTGCATGGATACATTAAGAGATGCATGAACACACTTGTGTGACTTGGTAGACAAAGATTGCAATCCAATTTATCGCTGCAGCATGCCTAAAGAGGAAAAGGTGCAACTCTGCAGACAGGCACTCGCATATCTGTGCTTGATATAATTCTGATTTACATCTAAATTGCCAGTATTTTAATTATATCACGGGGATCTAAAATAAACTTTTATCATGGGCATGAATGGCAAAAATACAATCCATACCTAGAATTGCAGGCTTTGGCAAATAAGCTCTTGTCCAAATGCTCATTACTAAACAAACGCTGTCTAATATTTGGTAATTATAGGGAGGTGGAATTGTTATATATGTGCAAGTATTGGATAAAGTATCTAACAGCAGGTAAAATATGAGACAATATCCATATTGATTTCTCTAGGCAATCTAGAAACTTCAATTGGAAATGTAATTTAACCATCATTACTGCAAGTGCACCAAGTTTATGCCTGGTGCACTTGCAGTAATGCTTGTGATTTTGTTGGGGGTTAACTGGCATTGGTCTGTTATCTCTGCTACAGTATATTCGAGGTAGTGCAGTTGCCAAAACAGTTTCATACATGTATAAAATAAATGGGAGTAACATTCATTTAGCTTTACAAAAAAAAGTTATGTTGCAGCTGCACAATTACTTATTTTAAAACCATACTTTTATAAAATATTACTAATAATAATACTGATAATAACAAAGACGGTAGGTAGCAGCTTGTAAGTTTTGTTTGGTTCATCTTCCTGCTAATACACTAAATTAAATTACTTTATTTTATTTTTTCATATCCCACCAATCACCTCAAATAGCAGTGCATGCAATTGCTTATTTTTAAAATTAAGAAACTGTTTAGTGTTGTTACATAAGGTAAAAAAATTTAAAAAGTCATGTTATTGTTCTAATATTAGTCTATTGTCTTATTTAACAGAACAGAAACTATATCTGATTATCCCTTATTTATTATTAATAAATAAGAACTCTAGTTTGTCTCTGCTTTTATTCTTGTATAACTGTCATGTGGCACAGCACAGAATTTCTCCCTGCATATTCCTCTAGGACTTGTGCTAGCTGATGTTTCGCACAGTACGGTGTCAAGGTGCTTGGCAAACAAAATATAAAAATGAAACAGTATAAAAATGAAACAGAGAATGACAATGGAACTAGTGTAAGAAGAGAGAGAGTACAGGGATTTTTTTCAGTACATGCCTTCTCCATTTTAACGATTCAGAGATATTGGTCCTCAAAACCTCACTGAGGAAGTATTGAGATTCACCCTTTCCTCAACTTCAGCAAAGCAGGATGGCTCAGCATGTGTTAAACACAGTTCTAACTGATAAGACTCTGCAAAGCAAAGAAAGCCTGGGGGAGTATAATGGAAGCAGAGCTACATGGATAAGGGAGAATATGCACACCTTTAAAAAGGACCAGGAAAGCAGTGAAGCATGTTATGCACCACTAAGAATAGAGACAGTGTTACTGGTACTTTTTGAAGCAACACAAGTGTAATGAATTCCAGGAAATACCAATTATCCATTACAGTAATACTGTGAGGCAGACTAGGAGGATTTTTGTTGTATTTGTAAACAATTATACTAAAATACAGGTTGTTAAGTTCATGTAAATATTACTCCCAAGATCACATTACACTCAGCCTTGGAAAAACCATTTAGTAACATTTTAGTTTTATTTTGAAAATATTCTAAAACATTTACAACTTTTACAAAAATTTGATCCGAGACAGATTTAACAAAAAAGAAAAGTACTTTCTGATGAACTATTGCACACACTATCGGATTCTTCCTCAGCACTAATAAAACGTATTAGTTCAAAAAAATTATTATGATGCAGTTCCTGCCACCGGACCCGTTCTGTTCCTCCAAAACAATTACAGCTACAGCTTGCGTTTTGTGACTTTTCCACTGTCAAACTCTCTAATCTATTTTGACAGATCATAAGGTAGGTCTGGACTGTATTTACAGGAGCAGCATTGCACTTGCATTATTCATATTATTTATAATACCAAAGTGTGTCTGTTTATATTCTTGTATTTGCTGTCAAGTGCTACAATGCAGAACTGTGCCCAGATAGTCCTCTCGGACTTGTGGTAGCTGAGGTTTTAGAGACTACTGAGGAAACAGTTCAACACAGTGCAACAATGCAGTATAAATAAAACAATAAAAGGTTGTTTTGGTCTGAAGATGAATGAATTTGGAGGAAGTCTTTAACAGCTGAATGCATTGCTCATCTACGTAATGTCAGGCAAACACAGCTAGAGATGAGGTTTCATTTTGCAGTCATCTTGAATGCATCGATTTATTTGAACTGATTGTCGATCAATGTGCCCTTCATCTTCGCCTTCTTTGCTTCCAATTCAGCCTGATGGGGGAGGAAATGATAACAGAAGATTGTGAGAAAGCATAATAATTACACATCATCTTGCCCCAAACAAATAAATAACGGTAATTAATAAAAACAGCAACTAACCATTACCAAAAAAAAAAACCAAAATAAAAAAAAAACCACAACATAACAGATTCATAATGTCTGGCAGCTATAACAACTTTATTGTTTTGTCTTCAAAATGTCTATAAATGACTGCACATAATACTGCTACAGCTTTATGTTGCTGTTTGAAGAGATAAGAGTATAATCAAAATTAGAAAGTCATGCAAATGAACTGCTACTGCACTGTCCCCCTATTCAAGGTACTGCCACAAAACTGGCTGGCGTATTTAACACTATCTTGGGAACCACATACACATGCAAATTAAGCAGAACCAAACAGTACTGTCCCTGGGAGAAAAACATTAGCTACTTGGAACCAGTTACAGTCAAAAAAAAAAGAAACAGTTGAGACAAAACAGGTTTCAGAGACCAGTTTAAGACAAGCTCTGTTAAATGACTGCAGTCTCGAGGTGAAAGATGGGTTTGCAAAAACTACGTATAGTTTAGATAACATCAAAGTGCAGATCTGAAAGGCAGAAAAGCTTTCACAAGAATATAAAGTAGCTGTCCTCCTCCTGATAAACAAAACAATGAATGCTACTGCAGCAATTTGTAAAGCATAGCTGGAAAGGTGTTTGTAAAAGTGTCAGTGAATGGGATAACAGCGTGTGTTAATGGGATTAAGAAACAAAACCAATATAGGATTATGAGATGAAAGAGAACAAATCTTCCCAAGGCAGACTGCAAGCTTGTTTATGGATAGCACATGTGTTGATCATCTTCAATAAGGGTATGATGCTGAAGCTATTTGGGTTGAAAATCAGGGGACCACATTTGACAAGACTGGATCTTTTGAGCCTTAAATACAATTATTTTTTAACATGTACAGAAATGTTGCGTAGAGATGGGGGAAGATCGTAGGACAATCACATTAAAAAGAAGACTGTCGGATGTTCAGACATAGTCTAGAGACTTAACACGATCGACATCTACAGGTTGGGAAATCGGGGTGTCTTTTTAATAAGAACACAATGTGCTGGATATTTACATATTACCATTATTCAGCATGTCATCCGACACTCTTTTGTGTTAATATGACTGTTGGGGTTATATGGGGATTTATAATGCTTAAAATACACATTTCCGAATAAACAACAAGGTTTAAAAGACGGAGCACTGATTACACTACAGCTTGCATCTAATTTTGGAATCTGTCTTGTCAAATCTATCAGAATGTTTAAATGAATCTCTTGGAAAGGAACACTGTAGTCCAGTTTAATTTAAGTTGAAAGAAACTTTCCTTAAAATACAAGTTGTGCAAACAGAATGCTTCCTGAACGTGCACAGAGTGATCGCAGGACTCTGTACACATTCACAGAGTATCACTCTCGTCATGGTTTGCAGACATGTACACTGAGAGTACAGAGGATAGAAATGGGAAGTTACCAGCTCCTGCAGTCTCCTCTTGCTCATGCCCTTCCGTTCCAGCTGCTTCTCAATGACTTTGGCATTCTGTGCATATGAATCTGCAACTTCCCTCTGTTTGAACAAGAACACAACGTTTAATCCTGCAAATTTCAGAACTCCTTCAATTGAACCTTTTACCTTCCGCAGAGCTAATGTGGATCGTTACTGCATACGGGTCCCTCTGAATCATCTTGTCAGGTGTATAATTATATGCAACAGCAAGAATATTTCATTAATCTAAACAATCACTTTAGGTGTGCTTCAACTAATGTGAAACTGCAGTCTTTGCCTTTAAAAAATACAATGTAAATCTCAAGGACTTTTCTGAATAATGTATGACTATAGATCAATGAATTTGTCAAAGCTCTGTGGAAGAGGTATACCTTTTTATTTCGATTCCAATCCTTTTATATAAAAGAGAAAAGGCTCTCGTCTTTGCAACTTAAAGCATCCTGGTTTATTTTATTAATAGTACAACCATAACAAAAGCTGAAAGAAGCACAAACACCACAATATGTAGACTTCCCAACCTTCCCCACTCTCAATGTAATCTAACAAAGTGGACAGTCTACACATCAAGGCTACACTTCCTTTTTTGTTAAGGTTAACACTCATATTGTCCAACTGTAGCTCTTAGAGTGCTGATCTAATGCAAGTAATTAATAGACACATAAAATAGAAATATTTCCTGAACCAATGTCAGTCCTGCTGTTTTTTAAATTGTGCTTGAGCATGATAAGCTGTATACAATTTTAAGTAAATGCATAAAGAAATGATCTGATCCCACAAGACGAGGCACTGTTAATACGAAATCTTTCAGAAATGAATGGTACAAATCATGTATTTTGTTCCCTGTACTGTACTGTTCTGTTTGAAGATGCAAGGACTTGCTTTATATTGTAACAGCACTGCCTTTTATCTGAGATTTTGACATGAAGCAAATGCTTACGGGTAGGAAAAGAAGAAAACAAGAGAGAATTCTTTGGTAATCTTATTTATTTTTTGGTGTTTAGAATGCACGTCATTGCACCTGCATTACTGAATCAGAGCCTTAGGGAATTATTCAGAAATAACGATATTGTTGAATAAGGGAAAAATTCAACCAGATCTGTAGCAAAACAAATTGCAGTGTAAATACAACACTGTTTTTGAGTGGTGTGTGGAATGGACTGTGTATTGATTTATTGTTGGGATGCATAGTGCGAACCCAGAGTAATATGAAAGAATGTAAAATAACAGCACACTGTTTATTGTACAATGTAGAAGATGTGTTGACCATTTTAAATGTACTCTTGTGATGAGTGCAGACAAGGCTAAACTGTGGAAGCATTGGCTTTCAATAATCTAATTTATCTGTTGGAATTTAAGATAATCTGCGGAGAACTCACTGCTTCAATCTCCTCCTCCTCTTCATCAATGGTCGACACAGTGACAGAGCTGAACTTCCCCATATCCTTTGTCCGCTTGGTCATCATTACCTTCAGGAGTGAAAAGAAAAGGTCGTGAGTGATGGCCCTAGAAAGATTTCTTTGAAATTATTATTGTTGTGCATCAAGCGAGGCTGCCATTAGTTTGCTTGGATCTTTGTCCAATCAATCCCTTTGGGTTTGCAAGACAAGAACAAAAAAAAAAAAAAAGGAAAAAGGGTCTACTTGCCCCAGAGGTGTAGGAATAATGTAACAGAGAGCTAAGAATGGAGCATTTGAAAAGGTCGTGTAGCCCAGGCAGCAACAGTGCTGGGATATCTTCCCACTGCTTTGTATAAAATGACAGTATATATACAGTATATTAAAAAAAAGACTGTAAGCCTGTTCTTCCAGGAATCCAAAACCAATAGAGGTATGCAAGCAACTGCACACTGTATGCTTCTAGCTAAACATTCGTGTGGCATGCTATCTGTACAGGGAAATGGCACAAGGCAAAATCAACTGAATCTGTATCTCACAAATTGACTGAAATGGGCAAGTTTCACTACTTTGGGAAAGCTTAACAAAAAGTAACATTTAATGTGCCCCTACCGACCAATCATACATCTTCCTTGGTTAGAGCTTCGTTAGTTAGAGCCTCGCTGTTGTCTACAGACTGCAACACAAGGTTTTCGACTGCTTAAATCTCTCATGAACAAAGCAGAAGTATTGCCTTCAGTGATGGGGGACAAGCAGGCTTAACAAGCTTTTCTTTCTAGCCCATCGTCTCATAATTCTTGACCAGAACACAATCTATATCATTGCTTACAAAGGTAAGATAGCATGATAATTAAACTGACACCACTTATCAAGTACAACACCTGATTTAAGTCCACAGGTGCTTCACAGCACAGCTTTGCTCTTTGTTTTTATTTTGTTTCACATCTTATTACATTTCACATCTCCCGAAGAGAAAGGAGATATCTGGGATAAAGAAAATGCCCTCAATTTCAGAGCCCGAATTTATCAGTAATCCTCAACAGACCTGTTCTCTTCACGGGTGCGTTTAGTTAACCACGAAAACAATGATGGCATCAACTTTTGCCGATTAAAATCTATCAGTTACCAGACACAAGCAACCAAGGAAATTGAATTGAGGAGAACATCTCTGGAGATAATTTGTGTCCTCGGGCACAAGTACAATAACAATAAAAAAGAATAAAAAGAAAGAAAGATGAAATCGATGCAACTAGAAGGTCTCAAAACACATTTACAGGAAGTGCTAGTTTAAAAGTTTGTGAGGGAAAAAATGCACACACACACACTACATATTGTATGCATCTTTCTAAAGAAAAGGATTTTAAAATTGAATTTGGTTCATCACTATTGAATAAAGATATGTGCTAACCCCGGTCCTTTGCAAATATATTATACCCTGCATTTTCACTGAGGCCCTTTGTATGTGCAAAGAAAGATTAAAAACCACAATAAGACCAAAAGCATTTTGTAACATGCATTCAAAATAATAAATAAGCAAACTACCTAAAATAATATTTTTATTAAAAAAATTGGCCAGTTTAAAAATTCTCCTCTAAACCCTCTACAATTCCCATAAATGGGAACAGGGTTAGAAGTGAGCTGTTGACTGGAAGAGAATCTATTCAAATAGATACAATCTGACAGATTCTAAATGTGCAAAGAATTACAGCTCATGACCACCTACTCATTCCAGGTCTAGCGGTGTTACTGAGCCATCAGATACTATCTTACATTTACAGAATGTTACACTACACTGCTTCAATTACCCAACGACAGCCCACAGCAAAACACCAAGTAAATAACATCTGCTGTGACCGTGCTTCTGAACATGACAGTTTAATGGACCTATGATTGATTTAAAAAATAAAAAATAAACACACTACCGAAATGTAACTGCATTTCTGTGTAGAGCTACTAACACAGGATATTTTGCTCACTTGGCTTTTAACATCTAATAACAGGTTTCTTATTTATGGTGACGGATGCTTTTCAATGGATGGTGTTCGGCTGCCAGGGGACCACAACAGTGTACTGCCATACTATTTATAAAAAATAAATTAACAAAAAGCATCGCCCATACAGGGAGCCATCCAGGCGCTTTATTCGAAAGACTAAATATAGATTCTCAGCAGGTTACTATTAGTAAGTGGGAAAACATGCCCTGTAAAGCAGCGCTGTACAGACAGTAAAGCAGTTCCAACAAAGGGAATGCTGAATAAAACACATTACACTTTTCATATTAGAAGCTGGAATTTTCAAAGAGAGTGCAAAACCAACCCAGGCAATACTGTCATGTTCTAGATTTCAATGGCTACTGCCTGAAACATTCAAGTAAAAAGACCTGGTTTACATACTCTGACTTTCTTGGGAGCCTCCTGTTTCTGACTGTATACACTTGTAGTCCCAAATCCTTGGCCAAATTTAACTACTGCTCCGTCCACAATGAATGTTACTGGGGTGTTTTTCATTTGGTGTTGGTAAAACAGCAACAGCCCACATCTGCAAAAAATACATATATTGTGTCTAAAGAGCTGTTTTTCAAACAGATAATGAAAAAAAGTAAACTAAAGCATGCTTAAGGTCAGTAATGTGCCACTTCACAGCTATTTGTTATAATCAATAAATCACTGGGTGGGTGGGTGGGTCGGTTACAATTGAATCTTGCTGTGAACCTCAGGGCAGCACATTTTATTTCCCTTTGTTGTAATCTTTCAAATCAATTTAAAAACATAACAACTTGTAATGCTTGAATAATACAAGTTGTAAGAAATTAGTCATGACAGAGAGTGGAAAAGTGGAAATATGAAAGCTCTACCAGGCTGAATATATTTATTATCCAAGTACGCAATCAAAGGTTACCTTTATGTATGGTTTTAGTTCTACAGTATGTGTACAACTTTGACATGAACAGTGCCAGTATGTAAACATCAAAACCACACTTAACATCCCACCGATAAAGGGTTTTCACAAAGACAGAACTGATATATTTGGTAAACGGCATTCTATCACTGACAGCAATTTTGTTGGTAGGGCTATAAATCTGCTATATTTATAGTGCAGCCAAAATTAAATTCAATCCAAGTCTGTCAAAAGCATGGAGCGTACTTGATGAACAGTAATTTAGAAGAATATAATTGAACAGCAGCTTTTTATAAAAGACAAGAAAAAAATAAAAAGTAAAATTTAAAAGTCTACTGTAATTTGTCCAGCTTTAAATGCCAAATAGATCACACTGTACATATGCATATTTTAAAATTCACAAAGGTGGGAGGGGGGGGGGGGGGAGAGAGAGAGAGAGATTTAGACAACCATGACATTCTGTTAAATGCATAACCACATCTAAAGCGAAGTGTTGTTTTAATACATCCATTTTAAAAAGTGCATGATTGTTCCTATTTTTCACAAAATGAATAGCTGTGGTTATGCATTTCACAGAATACTAACTGGCAGCCCCTTTTTCATGAACACTTTCCCAGGATACCAAGACTGAACTTGTGATAGACACTAGTATAGATATTTATTAGGCTAGGTCAACAGCACCACTATTCAATTCTGCAAGGAAATTAGAGTAGACATTCCCTGGTATAATCTACCTTGGAAGTGTAATATAAATAAGACTACCGGTTTTTATTGCATTAATTAAAAACTAAAATTGGAAACACATTCTCAGAGTCTGCAGAGTCACACACTGCAGTACATAATCTGTCATTTCATTATTACTGGGCTTAAGCTGCCTTTGTGGCTTTACCTCCCAGATGCAAAAAAATACAGCTGTCAGTTATTCAGAATGACAGTTCCCAAATATTACCAATGGCACAAAAAAGAGGTCTTATCAATTGATTGACAGGCCTGTCTTATCTTAACTACTATCAAAGAGCTAGCATCACCAGAAACAGCATGTGCGATTGTGGCACAGCATTATACATATTGTCACAGTTGTTTTCAAGTTTCATCAGATAGAAGTAAACACAAAATAGATATGAAATAAATCCTGTTTTTACTCAGCAGAAACAATCACCTGACAGCACTTTGCTTTTCTAGATTAGACTTATCAGTACCAAAAAAAAAAAAAAAAAACACGTTGGAATGGTTTGTGTATCTAGAAATGTTTTAGGATTTAAATGCAATACTTACTTCCCACACTTCTTTCGAAACTGTCTTTCTATACCCTCAGGCCTGAAAAAATTAGATATTTAAAAATGTAAAACCACATTATTTATAAACCTTGAAAAGTATTATTACCATGATTATCATCCTTGAGGATATTATGAAAGATTACACACCATCTTGGTATTTCCAACAGGTATATTGAAATGAGTGAGCATATATCTCTACCCAAATCAGAACATCAATATCAATCTATATACAGCAGTGTGCAAATGTATTAGAACACCCCTTTGCTTCGGTTTTGATTTGGCGGGCAAATGAAATCAAGCCACTGTAACTGAATCTTGGTAAACTGCTAAAAATAGGCAAATTAGTGATTGTCTAATTATGTAATCGATTACTTTAACAGGCCACACAAGCAATTAATTTAAAATAGTAAAAGAAAAAGAACACATAGCCACACAAGGCTTTTTAGAAGTGGTTTAAGGTTGCATTCACACTGGGTCAGTTGCAGACTCAGTTCGTTTAGTTTGAATCAATGTGCTTGCTGTTCACACTTACCTGCGAGCAAAGGGACCGAGTTCATTTGGATGCGAGCTAAAGCTGCTTTTTTTTAAAGTTTAGTTTTAGTTTGTGTTCACAATGCAGTGTGCAAGTGCACTCGGTTAGTTTACATGGTGTGCATATTGAAAGAGGGCAGCTATTGATGTATTGCTCTGGTTTTTAATATAGCAGGTTTTAGACTCTTACAAATCGCTGTGGAAGACAGCACTGGGGGAGCACTTCCCTAATTTCATTAATACATTTCTTGAATGGTGCAGTATGCAGTTTATGCAATTCTGCACTGTTCTCTTACTGTCGGCATTAAACAAAGTCATTTTAGAACCCACTGAATATTTTACTATTTGTGAGTTTCGTTCAGTTCAGCTTGGATTTTGGTGTCTGACCATATTTATCAGTTTTTCACACTGTCCATGTAGTTTAGGATTACCAGAGTGAAAAACCGGGGTGTTTATTTTTTTTCTTAAATTGACGCCGTAGCAACTCTGAAACCGTTAAAGCATTATATAAAATAACACAATAATAAGTTTCAAAATTAAACATCGGGTGCATTTATTGCAGATGATAACGCAATATTTTCTTTATATTGTCATCTAATCAAAACATATTAAATGTACAAAGAGGCAGATTATAAAAAATAAAAAATAAGATCACCTACCGTTTAAAGATAATCAGAATGGTTAAACAATAATCCATACAATATTTTTGAATGGCGCCAACAACCTAATAAATTAGGTCTGAACATCACACGAGTCGTACCAAACCACACCAAGTGCGGACCAAACCCTCTAAACAGACCCAGTGTGAACACAGCCTAAGAGGCCTGATTAAAGTACAAAGTGGCCTAACATTTACACACAAAGAGCCTATTGCTTCTGTATCACCAATTATTGACTGAAAACTGAAATGCTCACACACAGAGGTTTTCATGCAGGCAGATATATGCTGCACTGCACTGCACTGCACTGCACTGCACTGCACTGCACTCAACTGTAAATCCTCTCTACAGCTCCATGTAATGGTTCCTTAAAGAGCAGGTAGTAATTTAAGGCTTGGCTAGCTGCAGTTTTGAACTTGTTTTTGGAGCGCCTCTTCTATTTGATATCATTTTGATTCATAATCGTATATTATTTATTGCATTTCTCTTTCCAGAAAATGATACATCCAAATGATATTCCCTGATAAACAACAATTCCCCCAAGAAGCAACCTTTTTGACCCATTTCAAGATGTGAGCCGTACCGACGGAGGTAAACGCTCTCATCTTCTTCAATGTTACAGAATTTATGAGCGTGTTTGGCTGCATCTATCACCCTCGCTCGGTCCCGGGGCCTCATGGGCAGTTTCTCCACCAGACAGTCTGTAGAATCAAGGAGATCAGGATTACTGTTCAGTAATGAAACACTTCACTAACTTGAGATCAAAGAAAGCCAAGCTTCCTGGTGTAAAATCATATCGACACATCTGGTATTATATGGCCTGAAGGCAGAAAAGTAAGTCTGAATTTAGTGTCTGAATCTTTTTAAAATAACTTTTAAAAAGGACAGTAGTTATAGATACAAGGCACAGGAAATTATATATATATATATCTATATATATCGAGAGAGAGAGAGAGAGAGAGAGAGAGAGAGAGAGAGAGAGAGAGAGAGAGAGAGAGAGAGAGAGCAGCCACTTCATGGTACATAAAACAACCTGCAAGATACAAGGTTTAAGGAGATGCAATGCAAAATCCCAGTGTGTTTATGGCAGAATCAGCGATAACCGATGAGATCTGATGAGAAAAAGACTGAATTATAGACCTTTTAGGTCCTGGGATAATGGGGATTTCTGTCAACCTCCAGGCCAGACACTGATTGACAGAACATATTATTGTAGTAGCTGCTTTTTTTCTCTGCAGGTCTCTCCTGATGGATTCACTGCCGTTTTGAACTAATAAAAAGACTATTCCAACCCCAGAAGGTCCTAAAATAATGGGCACACCTGGTAACCCGTGGCTGCAGTTTATTAGAATATGTGTAAAGACACTTATTAAACCAATTAAGATTTTGAAGGTCTACATCTATAGTCAGCAAATAGATTAACACTGTCATCTTTTAGGAGTATAACGTTGTATAACCAGGGTTTGCCAAATAAGGAGGAAAACCTCCATTCTGGTTTTACTGAAATGAAACATGTGGATATGTTGATAATAATAAGTACCAGAGTACAGAAGGCTGGGCAGTTATTAATGGAGACTAGCCACATTAAAGTATCGTGTAAAACTGTGCCCCCAAGCACAGGAACATAAGCAATTACTGCATACATGAAGGGCCAGAATATAATACTATAGAGGGAAAATAACCTTTAGGGCATTATCAAATTTCCTGTGGAAGACTGGGAAATAATTCACAATTCAGTGCTGTGCTGCTTTGAATGCAGAGATTCCTGCTTTCTTGATTAGCCACTGCAGCTGAGGCTGAAATCGATTATTTATTTACCATGTCACCAGCAGACTGATGATAACTGAAGCCACAGAAAATCTAAATACCCCTTTGATTTTCATTGTAAAAAAAGAAAAAGAAAAATAAACAACTTTTTTTTCTGCTTCCGTAGTTCAGCTGAACCCCAAAATGTTTGAAGCTTGCAGAATCTCAGAAAACAGACAGATCAGATTGTTCACCATTAACACCTAAATGATTTCTTTCTGTCCTATGATCAAATAAATCATGAAATCAAAACCTGCTTTCTCTTTTCTTTAACATGGCTGCCTGCTAGAACATTCTTTGAACTGATCTAATCTACAAACTACATGGGTGACTTTCTTTCATGTTTTAATTGCCAGGTAACCTATAAAGAAAATAAAATGTGCAAAACAAGAATAACCTTAATCTGTCATCCATCTCCAACAATATGAGATGACTGAGATCGAAGAGCTATTCACTTCTCAACAACCAGCCACACAGAAGATTCCTATTTGAGAAGAACCAAGTCAGAACACTACTGGCTCATACTAAATTTACTGTAGTACTGCAGGAGTTTCCAAACCCTTTTGGATCGCAGGCCTCTACAATATGCTGATGAATTTATAGAAATGTAAACAATTTTTAAAAAGTTGATATATATTCTTCCAGCCTTTTAAATTGAAGATGTAAAAGGAAATGTGTTCTTTTAAAGCACATAATCCAATTAAACAGGATTCCTTTTTTTTTCTTTTACCTACAAAAAATGCATTTATTTTTCAACAAACTTCCCCCCTTTCACCTCATTCTACAAAAGCATCCTTCAACACAATTACCAGCTTCCTGAGAAGTCCACAGAATGAAATCTAATTAGATCTTCATAATGCTTGGGGGGGAAAAACAGTATCAGTTTCAATGCCAATTTGCATTTCAAAAAACTGATTGTATGAGTAATTGATACCAAACAGAAGAAACACATATTCCACTTTCTTAAACAGGCTCTATGAAAACATGACTGGGTACCTTGTTAATGTAAAACATGTCTTCATATCCTAAAAACATTTACATAGCAAGAATAAGTCATGAATATGTAGGCAATGTTAAGGACTTACTTCACTTGCAGGTAGACACAGTAGAGTGCGCCACAAATAAATCAACTTGATTCGAGTTACACACCTAACACAAATATATTGTAGATGTCTTTTTTATTATTATTTTTTATTAGTTTAAAGTTATTTATGAACATTTAGATGAATAGTAAACACTGCAACTCGTTATTGACTGATTTTTGGATAGAAAATCTGCAGTTAGGTTGAATTGGCTGTTGAGGATTTGTCTGATGCTTGTGTTTTGTTTTTTTTGACAAATCCAGTTAACTGGAAGATCACAGGACTGCAGTGACATTGTACTGGTTAAAGCTGCAGTGCCCAACACCATGACCAGTTTAATACATTCTGTGTACTCTAGTCACCAGAAATCAGCCCTTTTCCCAAATTACAGCCAAACAAAGTAAACATACTTGTGTGTCTCCATTCAGCAGCCAGAGGTTTCATGAATTTAATCAGGGAACCAAAACGAAAATGTAAAACAAAAAAGGAGGTTATAGATCTCTTGAAATAGATTTGTTGTGATTAACAGAAATGCATGATATTTTCAAGAAATAAGTTTTCAAAATGTATTTTTAAAACTAATGTTGTAAAGGTATCTTACTACATATGTTTTGTCTTGGATATAAAGCCAAATATGCTGTTTGCAACATTAAAATTAGTAAAATGTAATTAATTATCCTGGCCAAGAGCAACTCTGAATGTCATCTTTATTTTAAGAAACAGACAGCCAAGCTGCATCCTTGGCAGATTTTAAAAGTAAAGACTGGGGAGTAGTCTTGCCCTTGGAGAGTTCTTCTTCATTTTCCTTAGGCCCAGTTTCCCTATCATCTTCCATATAAAGGGCTGAATGAACATACTGTACAGGACATTTTCCACCAAAAACATATTCAAAACATTAGCTGGGGAAGCTGGTGGTGAAATCAGCACAAATGTCAATGTCTGCTTGTTGTGTGGGATACATATGACATCACAAGCGATCTGAATCAAGTCTGTATGTATATGTAACAGCAACATAGGTAGTACAAGAACAGTGCTAATCAGGGTCTGTGAAACCACCAGTAAGCGCATTTACCTACTCATGCAGATGAAACGAATCTTGCAGGACTGAACTTCAGGAGATTTTAATCAAGTGCTGGCAGACCTAGTAGCAGAAGATATAGTAGCAAACTACATTGTATTTTATAACCGTCTACAACAAGTAGGCATTAAAGTTCTGTTGATTTTGGAAAATGTATCAGCTAAACTATTATCCTGTGTCTTTAATCTAGTGGAAGATGACAGGGAACCAAGGTGTACACTTGCTTTGTTAGAAACATCACTTACAGTTACATGAAAACTAAACCACACTGCGTGACTAGTACCAGTAGCTGGCCCAACTTTGTAAAATGTGCATAAGTCATTGGATGCATTGCAGGAAGCTATGTTTTCATAAGTGTATGTACTGTACTGCTCATTCAGTATAAAAAATGAATACATACATACATACATAAAAATTAAGTGTTTGATAATGTTATCAGGTTGTCCACTGGAAACTAATCTACCGGTAAGCAGTTACTGCAACAAGTTCTGTACAGCAAGCTCAGAAACAAGTAAATAACTAACGTAGCAGTGCTCTGTATGTTAACCGATCGTACGCTGGGAGGGTATACGACACTAATTGATCCAAGATTCTCTTACTGGAACCCGGACCCCTTAAATCCCTTTTCCATACTAAAGTACCCCTATACAGTCCCCCCCTACCCCCTCCTCTTTTCTGTTCATTAAATGATAATGATATATTGTTTCTTTCGTCAGACCAGATTCCTTAATGCCTTATTCCTAATCGTAATAATTCAGAACTTAACTACTGATGAGAAGGAAAAATAAATAAAAAGTACACACATGCATACATTTTAACATAAAAAGTGCCGTGTCTCCTACGTTGTGTAATTTAGGAAGAACTCTGAAAATACTGTTAAACTTAACTGACATAATTCTACACGCCATCATACGTGGCTCTCGCAGTACAGCTAGTGCTTCCTGACGCAACTGGAATCTATATCTATGTGCAAATAACCCTCCCTTGCAAAGCAAGTTACCGCTGTTGTATTTTAAAGGTGGCATGGCCCTAGCATTCAGGGAAGCTGTCTAACCGAGGCCCAGGCTGTGTAGGCCTTCCATCGTACAGCAGCATATATAAATAAACTTACCGAGCACCAGAACCATTTGCCCGCAGAGGCAGTAATACACCTGCAGCGGCTTCTCTCCGTCATCGTACTCCTCCCGATCCCGAGTATCAGAACACACTACACTGCGAGACACAACCTTCGGCATTCTGAAGACACAAACATACAACCTTCACAAGACCACAACATAAACACACACGGGCCGTCGAGCATTGATGACGTCAGGAGTCGGACATGTCACGTGACAGCAAAGCCGGCACGCGTCTTCTTAAACACAATCCCTACCCATCGTACAATAAACAAATCAATCGGGTCCACTCCTTTGGGATTCAGGGGCATTATCTAAACCAGACAGTTTTTTTTTTAAGTTATTTTAATTATTTGTTTATTGAGGTTTTCATGCCATATATGATACAATTAATTTTGACATACAAGGACACATTTTCACAGAGATCAGTTGTTAAATAAAATACATTCTACTACTAGTTGGCTACTTGCTCAGTGAATGTGATCTATTTAATATACACTTTCATAATAAGCACTAATTACAGATTTAGTAGCGTTTATTGGGATTTAGAAATAAATAATAATTTAGCAATTTTCTTTGGTATAACCCATTAAGTACCAAATATCTTTCTTTGAAAAAATCGTAAAACAAGATGCATTTGTGTAATTTGATACATTGTAACGATCACTCTGCACAACTGAGAAGCAGTTGCACTGTCCTCCCTAAGGAGATACTACTGGCCCTATTCCTATAGCTAAATAAGTCAGCAAGAGTGACAGACAGCAAAAGCAGGGACGTCAGAGGTGTCAATTTCACGAACAATCGGTTTATTATTGTGAACAATAATGTCAACAAATGAAAAAATGAATGAAATGAATAATGATAAGAAAGTAATTCAAATAATTGCAGGTAACAGGTAAGACATAAGATGGTACAGATAAATATGTAGGGACAAACAGAAGGCTAAACAGATTCGCAAAGTAGGAAATGAATGTAGTGTCCGGAGGGTCTCCAATAAACCCACACTCACAAACACAACACACACAGATAAACAAAAGATGGTGGGAGAATGACAGGTAGGCCCAACAAGTCCAGTAATAGCAGGGTAATTGAAATCCATACAAAGTAACAAAATAACAAAAAAATACAGGAAACAAAGTATCAAATTAAAGTAGAAACAATCCAAACAAAAAAGAAATGATCTCACCCACAAATAAGGCAGTCCAGCAAAGTGTCCCAAAATTATGGTGATTGTAGAAGGTTGAAAACATTGAGTACGTTGAAATTGTTGAGACTGTCCAGTAGTGTTGAGTTGAATGGTGAACAGTTGTTTGGAAAAAATCAGGAGGATCAGGAAAAAATGGAGGCTGTCACACATAAAACAACAAACACTAAACAGACCTAGAAAAACAGCTAAACTTAAACAAGTAACAGTGAAAACAAAAAGAGCAGTTTAGACAAAGCGCAGTGACAAAAGAAAATGAACGGATGCACTGGAATTATCTAAGGGTGGTAATGGATTCACTGAAATTTAAGTAAAGAAAATGCTGTAGTTTAATGGATTCCTCTGAGAAAGGGAGCCTCCCTCAGGCCTGATTGGCCAGCTTTAATACAAGTGCTGGCTACTAAGGAGCTCTGAGATTGGAGGGGTGGAAATCTGAATGAGCCAATGGGGAGAGAGGATGAATAGAGGGTGGTTGCAAGGAACTATGGGAAATGAAGTTTTGACCTGGCCAGGCTACTGACCCTAATTAAAGGGACAGGTGGGTGAGACTTACACCCACATTATGTAGCATGGGAATTGCTACAACATTACATTAAGACTAAACTTTTGCAGTCAACAAAATTAGAGTAAGTTATAACAATATAGTTAGAGAAAATGTAAATAGGTGCAATTATTATTATTATTATTATTATTATTATTATTATTATTATTATTATTATTATTATTATTGTATGGTAAATTAAGTACCATTGTTGAAGAAGAGAGTTCTCCGCCCCCTAAATAACAGTTCACTTTATATTATAATAAGTCAATCTAGGCATATTTCTTATAAAGGGATAAGATGCTGGAACCCATCCCAAAAAAGGGCTGTCGTTATCTTTTCATCGGAGAATCCCCCTTGGGGTTTAGTGCTGAATAAAATGTACACTTTGATGTCTTGCTATGCCTAATCATATGCTCTGTGTGTGTGTGTGTGTGTGTGTGTGTGTGTATATATATATATATAAAGGACTACAGGTGACAATGCTTCAAGGCATTTTGGTTGAATGGCTGAGTGCCCTTGCAGACGACTATGTCAGAGTTTTTATTAGAAATTAAAATGTATTGAAGTGATAAATATTTCTTCTTTTTTTTTGATAATGCTAGTAAAGTAGAGGCAATCCACTCTTCACTTTTGTTTAACTTTTAAGATGTGGTTTCCAGTACTATGTTCTGATACTGCAGTAAAAGAAAAATGAACTGTATGTGTTAGGTGACACTTTTCAGTCACAGAACCGGTGTAATGAATACCTTTTAAGTGATTTGCTCTCAGCCCTGGGAATGACTCAGTAAGGTGAGTGTAAATGGAGAACTAAAATGAGTCATCAGGTCGACAGACAGACCTGTCAGAGCTTAGGAAAACACCGGGGGCATTGAATAGAAACACACTGTTTAGCACAGTTAATAAATTACATGCTTGCTGTAATGCCTTGCTGCTTTAGTCCCCAGGAATGAGATTTGAAAACGATAAAGGGCTAATAGGCAGGTGCTTCTGTACAAGACTGCACAAATGAACACTGTGGAGGAACAGACTCCTAAGAGCTGCCTGTAGAACATAGAAAACTGACAACACCCAGTGATATGTACAGTAGGTACAGGAGTCAAGTTGCATATTTCAAAAATAAAATAAAAAACAGTAATCTTTGAGCTGATTGTGTAAATACAAGTTATGAAATTGGAATTGTTTCTCCCTGGAAAACCAAAGAGCTCTCTAAAACAAAACTAAATTCCTGTGTGTATGTAACCGCACTGAGTAAATGACACAAAGCACCAAGAATATGCCAGTTCTTCCCTGTTGTCTATCTGTCCCTCCTGGGATTCATCAGCATGACCAACATTACAGTTAATTATGAATTGTAATTATTATTATCTTCATAAATGCTTTGTAAAATCATGAGCAGCGATTAGGGTTTTCATTCCCTGCGAGAAAATAATCTGTTCACATAATTCCTCTGTTTGTATCCTGGGACACTATCACCCTTCATGTAAATGTGCTTTATTTTGCTCTTATCAGCCCCTATTTTACTGCATTTAATCCTGTACTTCAGAATACTGTAATCTGCCAAGTTTTTAACCTGTAGTACTTTGTATTTAATCACATCCTGATGTAACTATCACTATTTAATCATATCCTGATGTAACTATCACTATTACCTGCTGTATTATTGAATTGTGGTTTGTCAAACTTGTACTTTACTTGAACAAAAGTTATTGTATTTCTTGCTCTTATTGTATTACTTGTATTGTAACGCTTGAAATGTTTTTGCTTACGATTGTAAGTCGCCCTGGATAAGGGCGTCTGCTAAGAAATAAATAATAATAATAATAAATAATAATAATTATGTTGCACTGAATGAAAGGTCCGTCATTTCCAATGCATAGGCCTACTGCTAAATCCTGTTTATCTCCTGTAGTGTTTGTTATGTAAAATGATTTTATTGTTCTTGGAAATTCGCCTTGGTTTTAATATCCCTTTAATACACACATATTCATAGACATGTGTGATAGAGAGCGAATGAATCCGAGTCAACAATCTCCCTCCCGACCTGTGAGGGCACGGTATAACAGGAACAGTGTGCCCCGGACTGGATGGTTTGACAGTCCATTCCAGGGTCAGTCGGAAGTCAGCCATCCAAAAAGGGGGTGAAGCCACAGTACTAGAAGGCAGCACCTTACTCCGGTAGGCGATGTGTCAGTCATGGATTGGAGGAGAAGTGATTGCACTCGATACCAAAGGAGGCATGACTGAGGGTATATCAGGGGATGTGGCCGAGCGATCTGTTCCTTTGTTATGGTTATGAAAGGATCAGTGAAGGAGTACTGTGTTATAAACATACCGTGAGTTTTTGTGTGTTGTTTTGTTTCTCTATTAAACTGTTACGTTTGTCGTTTACAGAAGGCTAATATCCAGGAGCTGTAGCTAAACAGCCAGCAACTAAACCCGTACTACACGTCACCATTGTGCACGTATGAACCTGTAAATCACCACTTTCAATAAGTGCACTCACTCATTATTATTTCAAGACTAAACCCCGTGGTTTACCTGCGTGATACACATTGTTGTGTAGAGCCAGGTATTATTATTTCTAGTTGCAAAACAAGCAACCAAGCCAAATAAAGAGCTGTTTAACCGTGAACTGTGTTGTTTCAAATCATTCCTGAGCACTGCATCACCTCTACACCTGCGCACTGCAAACCACATTGCCACAACATGTTAATATTTGCCTTAATGTATTCCACAATCTAATAAATAAATTGATACAAGGATCCCCCTGTATATACTGCATGTCTTTGACAGAATGAGACACTTTTTTTTTAAGAACAATTGTTTAAGAACAATTACAATGTTTAAGAAATGAAACAGCAACTGACCCACCTATTCCTAACTTAAATGGCTCATCCTATCAAATACCTTGCTCTATAATTTACTGTAGATTGATTCTTCTCAGGCAGGGTGTTTGCACAGGTTTCAATATGTAATCTTTCTGCACTGCAATTTAATATCTAACAGCAGTCATCATGGGCTGATGACAGCTTACCACATCAGCAAATAAAGTGCAGTAGCTTAGGTCTTTGTCATCATTTCCAGGTAGCCCGTGACCCCAGATGGAGAAGCGCCTTCTTAGAGAAAGAAAAATATAAAGGTAGGACTTGCACCATGAAGCAATGTACTGTTACTCAATTCCTTGGGACTATTAATATCAGTTACCAGGTGAACCAAAGATGGAATTATGCCATTCTTTATACAGCTTCCATTTTTTCATTATAATCATCTTGCAGCTCGAGAGCATGGATCTCAATGGGATTGTTGTTGTATTATCAGAATGTGTGTTTATTTTTTTTTTATGAGATCTATCAGCGTACAATCTATCACTACACTTAATATGTGCAACGTAAAGTATTCTGCAAACATTTTGTACATGCATTGTTGTTTCTGATAATGTAAATAAATTAAATGCTATTTTGTTTTATGTATTTATAATTGCAATAGCATGTTCTGATCTATATATGACATCAGCCCTAAAATGACTAACCTATTTTTGTTTTTTCTCCTCTTGATGTTCAAGTCATGGTTACATAATGTACTAGTTACACTTGCTATCTTGTAAGGCCAGTTCTTTATGACAAATCGATATGAATTATAAAATGATTGATGCATGGATTCTAGCAGCTGCATTTCTCCAGAACAGATGACAACGTAGCTTCCTTTTTACACTTGAAATGTGTGAGCTGCAGACTACATGTCTGGCAAATAAACAAACTCAAGGTGGGTGAAGTGATAACGCCTCTGCTGCTGGCATCTTACAGTATAGTTTCCCTTTCTCTCCCTGTTGAATCAGATGCTGATCTTGGTCAGAAATGATAATTCAGGTGCACCCCGAATCTCTGCAGCCTCCGCTAACTTATAATTTAGCTCAGGCTGATGGCAATGAAACTATTTCTTATTTAAATATATACTATTACATTGAGGACAGCACTCCTGGGAGTGTTAATAGCAGCCCCTGTGTTATACCATGTGTACTCCAAAACATGTGTAATTATTTGTTTCTTTAGGTATAATATCCCTTATAACAGTTACCCATAGTAAAAGCATCACAAAAGGTAAGAAATTATAGTGAAAGCAGCATGGTAAAGCCTAAGCAAGCACTGTAAAGCCCATATAGTTATGGGAAAACATATTTTAAAAATATAGCAAAATAGGGTAAACTATGGCAAATGCATGCACATTTACTATCTAAAGATAGACAACACATTTACAAATGATAAAAATAAAGTGTGTGTCACGTCAGTAGCCTATTTATCAGGGTTCCTATAACACTTGTGTTTGCTTGTGTGGCCATGTGCATGTATGTGTGCGGTTGTATGTGTACAGTATGGCTGAATCTCAGCATGTTTTAGGCCTCAAGACTCTATTTCAGGTATATGGTTCCACTGAGGCTGAGCAAACCTTAGACATCAATGTTTCCTTTGTATTCAGCCGATCAGCATCTTCACCTAAGTTCTGTACATTCTGAATGGCTGCTCACAATCAAACCCCATATGTTTAAAAGAGCGCAACCAATGGCTCGGACCTCATGTGATTCCAGTTCAGAAAATCACAGTTCCATATCCATGCACCATTTGATGAGCGCAAATACACAAGTGTCATTGCATACGAGTGTTAGTTAGGGATGATGTGGATTTAAATAGAGAACTCAGTGAAGGGACGGTGCCCCAGGAGGACTAGAATTCTCAAAGTATTAAAATGACATTGGCTGCCATTGGGATAAATTTACAAAACTGGATTTATAGCAGTGTTAATGTATCAAATGAAGATAAGAAACTACAAATAATTTGCATCATATGTGCTGAGTCGCATGCAGAGATACTGAAGAGAGCCCAGCTGATAAAAGCTTTTAAGTGCCTGCAGGGATCTGCAAAGTAGGAAGTGTTGCCTCCTGAGGGGCCAGTTACACCATATTCTGTCATCTTGATTCATGAGGAATATATTCTGGGAAGCCTGGCAGTTTCTCCTCCACTGTAAAATCTGAAACCTCATTCTCATATGCAATATCCATAGAGGTTAGGCTATTCATTTAATTGTTGTGTGTTCATTATAATTATCACTTTATTTCTTTTATTACAACTGACCCCAGGGGGTGGATAAAACATGCACAAGCCTGTCTGCTCTGCAGGCCTGTGTTTAAATTCTCCAAAACAGCAATTCATAACAATGTTGTCTCTCATTACTGTGCATTTACATAGTAGTTGCGTAGTAATTACATGTGTACTTACACATAAATAATGTTATTATGCACAGTTACAATGTAGTTAATCTTTTTGCATGATATATGTAAGTAAACAATTGTATCAGAAAAGGGTTAGGCTTAGGGTTAGGTTTAGAGTTAGAGTTATATCCTGCCAAAAAAGCACATTAATTACATTGTAACTATACATAATAAGTACACAAGTATTTACTAAGTAACTACTATGTAAATATATAGTAATTAGAGACACTTCATGTAACCACAACTATATATATTTGTTATAAGAAGAGTTCATTATAGTGAAGTTAGCCTATATATATATATATATATATATATATATATATATATATAGATATATATATATATATATATATATATATAGATATATATATATATATATATATATATATATATATAGATATATATATATATATATATATATATATATATATATATATACTGAAACCTTACCACTGTAAAAATGTTACATAAATGCATCTCTCTATTTAACACCATATTGCTCTCTCTTCAAAGAGTTTTTTTAAATACACAGCATCAAAAGTGTAAATGATAAACAGTATATACTATATAGATGAATGAGTGTGTTTGACAATGTAATGGATCTCCTCCTAGGGCTGATGAGTTAATAACATTGACATCAGCATAAGAGTCATACTTACCCCTTGACTTGATAACTTGCTTTATAGTTGAGTGGTAAGACGTTTGTCTTTGAACAGTGAGATTAGTGTTTCCAGTCCAGCCCGCGCCTCTTCATTTCATTCAGTGTGCTGAGATACCAATTCATTACAACAGCATCATTCTACCAGGATTCATATAACCACGTGATCTCTGCTCTTGTTTGTTTGTTTCTCCATCAGAACACATTGATCACACTCACCACCATCTATTGTTTTGTGTGTAATTACTGCGTCACAACATAGTTATTGCTATGTAATAACACATCGTCCTGTGTAACTATGTACTTGTTACAAAGTGATAACATAAAGTATGTAACTATTATTAATGATGCATTACACATGTATCCATTCCGAACCCCAAAGCCACCATGAATTTATCAGTATTATCATGAACACAGGGTCAATAGTAGGAATAAGTATTGATTACTTCATCAATACTGTTTAAAATCCTGGTTACTTGTATTTACATTGTTATTAATGAAATGTCAAATAAAGCATACCTGAAATCTATACGGTATCACCCAGTTTAGCTTAAGCGATCAGATAGGAACAGAGGCCTATTTTCTGATTTGAGAACCCTGTGAAGAATAAATAAAAAATGTATAGTGTTATTTTCACAACATGCTGGAATCTAGTCAGTCAAAGGTTACGAGGGAGATCTAAGTAGAGTAAATGTCATGATTTTTGAAAAATTATACAACAGTGAGCTCACTAAGTGTAGTGGTTCTGTAAATGAGGACTATAGCAATGTGACAGTGCCGTGTGTGTGTGTGTGTGTGAGAGAGAGAGAGAGAGAAAGAGAGAGAGAGTGTATATTGAGAGAGGCACAAGCTTGGAGACTCAGTTACACCAGTAGCACCGCTTCACGCAGAAATCTCTCACTTCTTGGATTAACACACAGCCACTGTGATGCTTCTCTTCTTGGTTATTCCTTATCTGTCTCTTATCATTGCAGTCAGAGGTAAGTCATTCTCTATATCATAATAACAATGCACAGTCCTTGCGTTCAATACTTTCTAAATTGAAGTTGCATTTCTCTAACTAATCAAGAGCGAAATTGTTGACCTGCAGCTATTTTGCAGCTGCAAACTGTCCAAGGCATTTTTTTATTGAATTATTCTGCATGATTACAAATAGAAGTATGTTGTAAAAAGTGAGTATAGATTAGTTTCTAAAGTAAGATTGATGAGTTTAAATGATACACAGTGGGATTTCACTGCATTTAATAATAATGATGATGGTAATAATAATCTTGATAATCATGCATTACTAGAAAGGACTCTAAATAATGTATGCAGGCTATTTTATGCCTTACCTGTGCTAGGCATGGGTGTTTTAGGTATTTCCATTTGCGTGCTTGTTAAGTGTGTATTATCTGTAGTTAAAGATTACTGGGATGCTTAGTATCTGTACTTTTCCTAAAGCTTTATTAAGGACACGGTATCAAGTGTTTATTCAGTGCAATTGTGCTTCACCTGCATTTGTACACCCAATGAGATTTAATATGGATTGACATTCTTATCACCTGAACGGAATACAGCGGTATGGTTCTTAAAATGTTATGTTACTGATATTATAATATAAATTTGAGCCTTTAAGTCAATTGAGAAGCAGACACGTTACCATGAAAATATATATATATATATATAATATACCATATATATAAATATATATAATATATATTATATACCATATATATTAACAGCTTAGTGTTAATGGAACTTATCAGTGTCATACGATAGTGGACATATTGCATATACTTTATTAATAATATTATTTAATGTAATGAATGGTAATAACAAAACACATTATTAAAACATGTTGCTAAGATATCTATTTCAATGTAATTTTAGCCTTGATATTTTGGCCTTTCAGAGAATTTTGTTTGAACATGTATTGGTCAGTGTCATTTTCTGCACTGTAATGATCTTAATTACACACACAGACACACACACGCACGCACACACACACACACACACACACACACACACACACACACACACACACACTCACACACACACACACACACGCGCATATATATACATGTTTTTGCTCAAAAGTGCCAAACTCCCATCATTATGTTTAACATACATTTGGCAAGGGAATGTGTGTTTGAAAACAAACAGTGGATGTACTTATAGTCGTTTGATGCCATGGCAACTGCACTCACATATTTCTATTTAAATCTATTAAAGTGTTTGTGATGTATATAATCAGATTCCTTACAATAACCAGTATGATTTGGTTTTATGGAATATACTTTTCTTTAAACACATTTCTTCTATTGATAATAAGGGTTTGAGGTTGCCCTAATACCATTCAGAGAGGGGGCTGTTGATTGAATCGTTTGTTAATCTGACTCAATTAATTAGCCTAAGCAAAAAACAGGGTTCACCTTCATGGGCATCTTTTGGAAAAAAAAATATGTGTACTGGTGAAATGTCTGTTTTGTAAGTGTAATTATACTGCCCTTAGAAAGGATAATACACTGACCAAGCAGTGTTAGGAAGATATTCAATGGACAAAGCAATCATTTCTGTGGAATGCGTTCTTTTCCCAACTTTAAAAGGCTAAGCTATAAAAAATGACTGTTTAGTTCAAAATCCCTTCTTTGAAAAACCATTACGATTTAACCCTGCTATACAGTACACGTATCAGTTATATCCCATGCAAATAAACGCCTATGCGATTTCAATCCAAGTGCGGATGTATATGCTTGCATGGAAAAGCGTTATTAGATTTATTATTGCAAACACTATTTTTATTACTAATTTTTCTCAATATCAGTATTGGAGAAAGTGTATAATATAGCGCATGTAATTTGATCTTCAGCAGTAGTATCACTGTGACATCAATCATATAAACATTTTGTTGCCTAAAATGATATTAAAAACAGAAGCATTATGACAGTGTGTTTGGTGTATTAACAGATTAGGTATAGAGGGTCCTTGAAGATACACTTTGATTTGTCTTCCACATCAAACATTCATTAGATTGAATTTGTTTGTACTGAGCCGAGCAAAAGAAAGATAAGACCAGGCAGCGAGCCTAGCGGTACATTTAATATATTTATTGCATTCGCTCAATGATATGCAATTTTAAGTGTCCTTGGATCACACTGGGAATGCCCTTGCCAATCTAGAAGACTACATTAGTACATTGAGTGTAACTGTAAGGAGAAGCATTCAGCAGTGGTCTCCTCCTCCTTCTTCATGGCAGATCTTTTGTGTAAATCAGTTTCAGAGTGTAAATGCAACCAGAGGCAGCCCCTTGGTGGTATTGGAATGAGATGAGATTGGTTACAGATTGGTTTCTTGGTGAAATGTAGCTACAGTGACCTGGGGTGAGGCGGAGATAGGAAGTGGTTTGAGGGAAGATTGTGTTCTTTTGAGTCTGGTTGAGAGCAGCTCAAGTTCTGGCTATTAGGTTGCCATGAATAGGTTTAACTTTGTTTTAGTAGAGTTTCACAAGCCATCAAATTGGTCTTGCTGTTGATGAATGAACTGAATTGACAGCTTGGATGCAGGAATTAGATGAGTTTGTACTATGTAGATGTGCATTATGGCTATTAAGTATAAACATGGACTGGCACCTGAAACACTGCCTTAGGGAAATAGCAAATGATAACTCTAATTACTTGTGGTTGGACAGGGGGATGAGGGATAAATACAGATTTTTTAACATGTTCCCAAAGCTTGAAGAGAGGTAGAGTGCTTTCTCTTCAAGCACACTTTTCAAGTCTTTCAGCTTAAACTAGAATCGTTTTAATGAATATGTATGTTTCACACTTTGACTGGCATAATCCTTTTAAATACGCACTCTCAAAAAGAAATATTCTCCTGAATCATTTTGCTTTCCCAATTCAGTATTTACACTGCACATATAGAAATGTACTCATAAATAGTTCATGATAACCCTAAGATAAGTTTTTGTGCTTCAGGATGAGAACACATTTACGTGTAGCTGGTAGACCAATTCTTAGTAGGATACCAAAATATTAACACATATAATATTTGTATGCAGAGTGGAAATCACTCATTACTGAGTGATTACATTCTCTTTTATCAAAAAGCCACTTCAAAGCACATCCTATTGGTCATTGCCTACTGTGACAGACTGGGGTGTTTTGTCACGGTTCTTCCGGGTCTTGAACACAGTCTTTCGGAACCAAGCACACTGGACAACAGTATTTTATTGTAAACAGGGCGGTGCCTGTATGTTTATTACCGGGTTCTCTTTATCCAGAGTCACACAAATCAAATATCAACAACGTAAACAAAAAAACCAAACAAAACCTAGCTCTTTATTAAGAGCACTAACTAAACCTTTTAATTATCTTTTAACTACCCCTTTCTATAAGTCAGACAGCTAAGCTGTTTACTGACCAAACAGAACACTTTAACTAGGCAGCAATTGTTTTCCCCTAGGTAGAACACCAACCTTTAATCTGTTTCCAGTATGTATCGGTCTCTCTGCATGTCATACCCTTTTCACACACTCGCGTTTGAAAAAAACCATGTTCTTTTATGGCTGCCTAATTGGAGACAGGTGAAAACCCTTGTCTCAAAATGGTCGCCCCTGTGGAGCTCTGGGAATTGTAGTCTATGTGACATTGGCAGTCAAAGACTACAACTTACTTATGTAACCCGAATTCAATGGAGAGGATACAGGCTTCTCTTCACTCTTGGACCAATATACACACCGTCCACCACTTTCCCATATATTTTATAGTTCACTTTGTCACACTACGCATTGTGTTTTATAATGCTATTTGTCACATATACTCGTAAGTCACCTACAATAAAGTAATATATTGCAGTTCCACACAGTGCAATTCTTCTCTTTGTGCCAATCACTTTACACTTTATACAGTTTAGTCACCGCACTTTATACACATGGATTCCACGTCTTGTTGCATAAGCAAACCGATAAAGATTTAGAAATTCATTTGTCCTTTTTATTGGTTCAATGTAAAGCAGTTGTGGATGAATGCTGAGACATCACCAATGAGACGGTTCTGTTTTATGAGCCCAAGCGATACCCTTCTTGGTTAACTTTAAAACTCTGAAAATGAGTACACCAACCTCCTATGTTAATGGATTAACAGAATATAACATCCCAAATCACTCACAAATCCTGACAACAGCACTGCCTTTGTTACCGAATAATGATTCCGACCTACCAGAGATACATTTTTCACTTACACTTTTCCATGATTCGGAGCCAACAAAAAAATGTTCTTTGAACTTGCAAAAGCAATGCTGCAAGTTCAGCTCTATCTGGCAGCAGAAAGTGCAGCATGCTGTGGTTTTGACTGTGCTCGCTAGTTTTTTTAAAACATTTTTTAATAAATGTTCATGTCTTCAAATGAGCAAAGATCCTCTACAATACATTTGTAACCAGTTTTACTGAAATAATAATGTTTAGGATATCAGCGAAGCAGGTAGGTGTTAAAATGTTATCAGCTTAACAAAAACATAGGTAGGAAAAATATGTTCACGCCTTCCCAAGCTTTACCAGGTCTACATAATATAAAGTAGAACTACTGTGTAAGTGATACTCTACTTGTTTAAAGTGAAGGAGGTCACTTTCTTTCTTGATGACACTCTTCAGACCACTTGTATGGCATCTCGTTGTAGGTTATTTTCTCTCACAATATATAACCAATTTGCATGGTCCATATAATGTAAACAGCACCCAGCACATCTATGAGAAAGCGACAGCTGTTTTTAGTGATTGGGTTTGGTTTATACAGTACAGGTATCAGGGTCACTAAAAAGCATTTGATAAGGTCATGCTAAATGGACAAATAGTACAGTAACAATAAAGACATAGCGTGCCATAAATGGCTTAGCATGGAAAATACTGGAGCTTAAACGTTAACAGTACAAAATGTAAACCTGTCTTTGAAAAAAACACACACATACACACATACACACATTTCATCCTCTCAGGAGGTTAATTAGTCCTCTTCATTTTCAATCATTGTAAAACCATATTGGGAATTCTCAAATGATTTGTCAAGACCTGAAAGGATACATTCTAGCTCAACAGTTTTGACAAGAAGTCTTAATCGATGTACCTGCAAGCAAGACCTGATATTGGAAGGGAAGCCTGTTCTGTTGGAATACTCATGAAGCATGATGAGAATACTGGGAAAATGAGAGTCGCTTTGCAATATCTAAATTTTTACCCCAGTACTGTGCACGCCCACCATGTGACCTGGAGGCTGGGTCTTGAGGCTGTGAGGTCACACGAGTGGTGGCAGAAATGGAGCTCTAGTCTGGGATTACTTCCATCAGTCATGTGACCTGACAGCATCATGAACTGAGGCACCTTGGGACGGAGCCCAGCAGATGTCTTCAAGAATGCCATGAAGCTGGGTCTGAATCATGTTACTGGAATGTTGTTCCAGGACTTTTGTTTATGTGTATTGTGTGAATAACTCAAGCTTTGGAATAACTCAATCTCAACCAAAAACAAATGACTGTAGACATGTAGTCACTAACAGGATTATAGTCTTTGTTTTACAGTGTAATTCAGGGTTAGTAAAAGGAAAACACTCAAAGTGTTGTGTAAACAATTCATTTGACATCCCCCTTCAAAAATAATGCTCACAAAACTTTTGAGCATTTTGTTTATAAGAACCTGTTCACTTTGTAGAGCAAAGGCATTTGCTTTCTGATCTGACTGGCTGGCTTTTTTTTTTTTTTTTTTTTTTTTTTTTGGTACACAAAAGGTTTAAATGACACCTGTGATGAAAATAACATCCCAGTTTCAAGAAAATAACCCAATTTAAAAATAATAAGTTTACTGCACCGTGTTTTATTTTCTTTTTACACAGCTGAAGAAGGGCTTTTGTCCAAATTATTGGACAAAAGCACTTCTTCAGCTGTGTAAAAAGAAAATAAGAAAATTATTATAAATGACTTTTTTAATCATTTATACCTTTTCTGTACATATACATTGTATGTATATTGTCTCCTGAAATGCTGTACAGCAATAGATTTGCAGTATGCACTAGTATATTTTATTTTGGAACTAATGTAATAAGATAGTTAAAGATGTAAGAAACATGTTCTCCAATTTTGTTTCAGAAATCAGTTCATTTGCAGTTATGAAATAGAATGTGATGATAATGATGTTTCTCAGCACCAGTATCAGCCATTGTCACAAAAATGAGTTGTGTCCTCTTAAAAGGCATGACATAAGAACTGTGGATGAATCTCTATTATATTAATAGCACTATTTTATAAGCAGATTGCCAGGAATGTTCACACTGGGCAGTGTTACTAAATGTGCATTCCAAATACTTTTCAACCACCATTTCATTCCTGTGTGGCAGAATGGAGAATTAAGATTAGGAGGCAACTAAAGCTGCTTTGATATGTGAAGATGATTCAGATTGAAACGGTGGTTTCAAATATTACAATGAAGACTTTCAAGTATACTGGACAGCAGCACATACGTTTCCTAAGCCATGGGGAATTAAAGAGCCATTGTTACCCTAATTCATAAAGAAGCATATTATTACACAGGAATGTCCTTTCATTAGGAAACAGCTGTCTCCTGCATTACCTTTTAAGCTCTTGTCTACAGTCGCAGGACTGTGGTTTTATTAGTTGAATTTAAATTGAAATTACATATCTTTGAATATGGGGAAATATAAATCTTTGTTTTGTAATGATCACGTTTATTTGTTTTACAGAAACAATGCTGTGATTCTCTCTGGTTTCTTGATATTAAATTTGCAGGTGACAAATTAGTATTTCAATTTTTCTTTGTTCTCTTTTTTAAATGTTTGGCGACACAAACAGAAGCATCCTCTTCAGTGTCAGTATAGTGATAGCAGAGGGTCAAAGCCATGTGAAGTGGATGGAAATTCAGAAATTGGGTCCCTGAGACACAGCCTTACCCTCAGTTCAAGAGGCTGTGTAAGAATAGGCTGGAGGTAGAGAGATCAAGCATGCACATTTAAGATGACAAAAAAAATTGAAATACTGGCCAAACGCTTGACTTTTTAACAAAATTGGCACAGCGAGACGCATTTGTTATGTATACAGAGCATTTAGAGAGCCTTGTTATTTTGAGTACAGTTCCCATTTAAATGATGAATGCTAAGATTAATATGTGTGTTTTTTATTTTTCCTGGTCTCGTTCTAATCTCACTAACCCCTTCCTTCACCTTCCTTATTAAGAGTCATGATATACAATGCCAGTTCTTCAAAATAAGCAACCTGTACAAAGTTAATTGCATAAGGTTTGTGAAGGAGGCTTTGCAGACTGAACTGCACATGCAGTACTTTCACTTTCTTTAACAAAAGAGTTTTCTAAATGTTATGTTTCAGGGTCAGAATAGAATTCCCTTTTGATGTTTCAGTCTTTCAAAAATGTCTCAGCTTTTAACAGTGGCAGATTGCATCTTATTTATTTCCACATGGAACACAATCCTACATTACTGTGGTACAAAACGTTTATTTTCATCTTTCTGGCTATACAGAACATCTACAGGGAAACTTCAAACATGTATCTATACTATAAGTTAATTCACCCCATGTGTCATGCCTTCGCTAATGGTGTCACAATTAAAGACTTCTCAATTATTCTATTGTGACAGATTGAAATGTCAAAATCCATTTGAAAAAAATCCCTGTCTGCAGGCTTAATTGGTTATGTTTTATCCATTGAAATTCGTGCATTCATGCATTTTTGAAGAAGACGAAAGTCCATTTAGTTTGATTGATTATACACTCAACTCATCAGTTTATAAGAGACATGCTGTTGGATTCACAAAAAAGAATAAAGGCTCCTCTGAGGAAATTGGATAATTGTCTTGGCAGTTTAATAGCCACAGAAACACTTAGAACAAATGGAATGATGTTTCTAATTTATCATTTCGGTGTCAACGTGTCCATTTCAATGGCACATGCCACCAATTTACAATGTCACTCTTTCCCCTTATCTATCAGTGATCTTGTATCCCCTTTTCTATTTATATGTCAATTATCTTTTTGCCTCCTCCTTTTTCTTGCTTGCAGGATTGTGTCTTCTCTCTGCTTTCCGCTGCTTTCTAATCATGGAGCTTTTAGAAATCCCCAGATATACATGGAAACATACCCCACCTTACTATACAGCTAGCTAAACTGCTCTCCTTGTCCAGATTCCCTGTGTGTGGATTGACTAACCTTGTTCTTCTTCCATCTCCTCTTTTCCCTTTCCTTGCCATTTCCATGTTTTGTTCAGCTCTTCTTTTGGTACCTCCAGTGACCACTCTTCTACCCAGCAGTCTCTCTTCTACCCTGCAGGCAGCCCGTTCTTGTCTTGTACTCACTCCAACAGCATGCCATGCAGTCAGGCATTCAGCACCACGGCTAGCTGCTGCCTGAGGCAACAGAGCAGCCAGCCGCACAGGTTTTGTCTGGACATACCTAGAATTCTTCTTTTTTCTGTGCTCTTTTGATCAAATATGGGTTCAATATGTGTAAAAAAAAAAGATTTTGTTAAGTTGATGTAAATATCAACACTTTATGTATTTACTATGTGTGTGTCCCATTCTTTTATTCCTCATTGCTTTCATCTCCATAGCAATCATACTTTTCCTTCCACTTCCTTCCACACACACATCGCAGGTCGTGTGGTAGAATAGTTATGGTTCATTCAAGAATGAAATGAAATATAAGTCATTCATGCTCAATCTTAAATTACACAGTGCATTCTCTCAGTTTATGCATTATATATATATGAGAGTATGCATTGTGTAATTATATTATATATGAGCACCTGAATCTATTACTGTAGACCATAGACTAATGTCACTCAGAGACAAATAAAGATTAGATTTGTTAATAAACCCGAAACCATTATTTAGAGATCATTATTTAAAGAGTTCCATTAATGCTTTCAGTCTCACTATTATATTGTGACAGTAAGCTTCCCAAGAGCAGGGCTCGAAATGATGGTTTTAAACAGGTGTTGTTAATTAGATAAAGCTTGCACAGTAGTTTGGATTTAATGATAAATAATTGTTGTATGGGACCGAAGGATTTGCTGGGAGTAGCATGTACCATGTTTACCATACACCTATTAGTTCTTTGCAGTTTGTTTAAGTGGATACTCATGTTGTCATATATCAGCTGCTCATCACTTATCACTAACTGTCATTTACATTACAGTACTTCAGCTATAGTAAGGACTATAGTGACAGCTTTAATCTATCATTATGAATCTGAATGACTGCTTTTAAAAACAGAAAAGTCATATAAATGCTGTCACAACAATGTTACTGTAAGCCTAACAATAGCAATGCTCTTATAAAGGATGCTATACATTATATATATATATATATATATATATATATATATATATATATATATATAATCATGTGTGCTTTATTAAAAAAAAACTAAGAAAAGTCTTTCTAATGATTATTATAATAATGAGAACTGAAGGCTGATTAATTCCTCAAATTGAATGAGTACAGTGGCTCTTTCACTTAGAAGACAGAGGCTTTTCAAAAATATCTTATCAATCTCTTGTGGGTTTGTTCTATTCCACATTGTCTGGAAAGACAATTGTTTTTTTTTTTTATTTCAGTAAGTGCATCTCATGGGTTATATCAATTGGGTCATTTGATGATCCATTCATCATGTATTAATATTTAACTGTGTACAACTGAACTAATTATGAATGATGGATGAGGGGTATTTTTATCCAATGAAGGGCTATTAACATTGGAGTCTTGCTCCCACCAAGCACTCACAGCATTTTTCCTTTCTTTTTTTTTAAAGGATTTCTAGCTGATATTTGTACAATGATACTGCTCTGGTTTTGTCTTTCTATTACATACATAATGCAGTGCTATCTCTATCTGAATTAGAAACGCCTTAGTATTTCTTTATAGTGTCAGCTGTTATTCAGCCCAGTCCTGACACTGGTGTTTGCCCCCTGGGTCACTTCCCCTGCGGTAACCTCACGGAGTGCCTGCCCCAGCCGCTGCACTGCAATGGGATCGCGGACTGCATCAATGGAGCCGATGAGGAGAACTGCGGTAAGTTAGCATATCTCAGAAACGGTGCAGCCTTCTGGACAAAAAGAGCCATACCGATTACACACACACACACAACACACCCACAACACACACGACACACACACAACACACGACACACACACAACACACACAACACACACACAACACACACAACACACACACAAAACACACACAACAGACACACATGACGCACACACATGACGCACACACAGACGCGCACACACACACACATATATATATATGGTAACACTTTACATTAAATATCTCTAATTACTGTGCATTTACATAGTTGTTATGCATATATATATATATATATATATATATATATATATATATATATATATATATATATATATATATATAAGCTGTAGCAGGTTTAAATCAATTCAGTTTCTCTTGTCTGACATTCATGAACCATGTTTTCTTTTGATTCACCTTTTGCAGTTGATAACAGTGGATGGCCTCATCTTTTTGATGCCTTTTTAAAGAAAAATGTTGAAGAGACAAAGGATTGTTGTAAGTAAGAGTCCCTGAGCTGTACAGTTTGGATACAAATGCAGGATTTGTATCTGTTGATCTTCACTGATCCAACTCTAATGTGAAGCATTAGAGCATAAAGAAGTCACACAGATTCTGGTCTCAGAGCTCACAACAGGCGCATCAATAAGGGCATGTTCTGGAAATTGTAGAATATTAAGTTCTATGCTTCAGTATAGTGAGTACAATCTATGGCTTGTTTTTAGTTAAATCCTTGTGTGAAAAATATGTTGCTCCACGTTCACTATATTATTTTCATCACCTTTTAATTTCTATAAAAATTTCTGATAAGTTAAAAAGTTGATTGGGTTTGGTGTGGACTGTACAGTAAGTGCCAGTATTGAGCCATGCTTTGGATTGGTATTAAGTGTGCTTGTGTCTGCTGTAGTGCTGGATTTCTATTCTGAGGACTGCCAGTGCGAGGGCAGAAGAGTGGACTGCAGTAACAAGGACCTGCATGCTGTGCCAGCGGTCTCCTCCAACGTGACTGCTCTGTGAGTAAACTCTGATTAATGAAGTGTGAAAACCAGCTGCAGAGCTCCTGTCCCGAGGCTACAGCGACAAACTCTCCTCTTTCTAGTTTGATGTTTTATCATTTCTATGGACCCCAGAGACATAGTTTAATAGCTTTTGTTTTATTACTGCTGCTCCAATAGATTTGTAATGTGCTGTCTTGGAATAAAACAGCAGTCAAACATGCAATAGGTAGAAAAATCTTAAACCTAACATTATCACATGTCTGTGGTCTTATCCACTCTCGGACACTCCAGCCCTCAGTGCACCTTAATAATGTGATTAACCCTTAATAATGGCACATGGAGAGATTTTAGCATCATACTGATTTTGGCATGCAACAGATATTATTCATAGGTGCTTTTCAGATACAGTGAAAATAAAGAGGTTGCACTAGATATTTCTAACAGGATGCATCCTTGAATGAATGCTTTCAGAATCAAGAACAGAGTGTTATTTGTACTTACATTTACTTTTATGACACTTATATAGATATCACCCATCTTCTGTCTTTAAAATTAAAAACGTCTTTGTGGTCTCAGTCACATATTTGATGTAACCCTACATTCATTCTCCCAAAAGCATGAACTGCGGATTTAAGAAATCCATTAGACACACCCAAATTAAAGACTTTTCATTCTGTATATACTTATGAATATCAAGCCTCAAATGAAATCCAAGGCAATTAACATAACAAAGCCACTAAGCATGCAGAACTGCTGTGAGAGAAAATTATTGATGGCAATTTACCTTCAGATAATAATAGTGTATAATGATAGCTTTAAGAGTCACCCTGATAAAAACAGAACTAGTTGACTTGTCATGATGTATCCAACACTGTAGTTTGAACCTTTATAAAAGATGACCATAGTTACGTTTAAAAATATGGTAAAGCATAGGGATGCAAAAATGACTGGTAATCAGAGTATTAAAAAAATGGCAAACAAGGGTAAACTTTGGTAAATGCATAGAGAACTGTGAAAAGCATTGGAAAACTGTAAAAATATGGTAGAAATTTACTGCAGTATTTACGGTATAATACTGGTATAGTTATATATTAAATAGAAAAAAGGGACGATTGGAATACATTCTGGGAGTTTTTGATTGGAATAATATTTTAACAATTGTATCGTGACATTTGGAAAATCCAGATAAATAGATTTGTACTGATTTTATTTTCAATCCAATTGACATGTGCAAACAGTGTGCAGTGTTCAGAATGAAGTTATGATTTAGTGACATTCATGCATTTGAAATATCTAAAAAGCAATATCTTAAATTACATGTGCTTCATAGACATGGAAAGCATATCATTTTGTGTTATATTTAAATGATTAATGTTCAGGGACTAGGCTTGGTTCACATCCTGTTGAACATGCATAAACATCCATTGTTACATGTAATTACACTGTAATTATTGCACATATTGATTGTGCTTCAACTGGCCTTTCTGTTTTGCTTCATACAGCCCTTCATGTACATTACTGCTGAAGTAGACTGCTTCCAGGTATTTCAAAGCTGCACCCAATCCCTGCCTTTTTGTTCAAGGCCACATGAAAGAACTCAGAAGCACATGCATCATGGTAGACTAAGAGACAAAGCATGAGGCTTCTGCAGGGTTGAGTTCTTGTAAAATCTGAGAAGCAAATTGACTCCTTAGTAACCAACTGCTGCTTTTCAAATGACTTGCGTGTTTTTGCATTATTTCGGGACTCTGTGTCTCTATGTTCTTTCCTCTGATCACTTGCAGGGATATGGCTTAAGTGCAGCATTGAAATATCAGTAGATTGTATTCATTGGTGGCTTTGAAAAAAGCCTTAATGTGTGCATCTGTAGGATAATGTGAGAGGTGATACATTATATCAGTTTGTGCTTGGCAGGATTTACGAGAAATACTGTGCTGCCTCTGTTTACTTTGCAATACTCTCTGGTGTGCTTTCAGCTATTCAGTGTAAAGGTTGTTTGTTGTTTGTATGTTTCAAGGTTATTTTCACTACTGCTACTGTGCATATTCCTATCAAGGCTTTGTAACAAACCCCAGTGTTATACGGTATGTGGTTTAAAGCTGCCTTGAATACTAGCGCACACCTTAGCATTCACATGCTACTGTCTTTTTCTCCCTAGAGATTTGAAGAACAATCACATTAGATCTTTATCAGCTGACCTTTTCATCAGATACAAAAACCTGGAGAGGCTGTGAGTCCATTTGTTATTTTTTTAAATAGTAAATGCAGCTGCCCATGCTGTTTATTAATTTACTATAATGTTGAGTCCGATGATAGAAATAAGGCAAGGACCAATGTTAATAATGCTACCTTTGCTTGAGCCCTTGATTAGTGTCCTGGTAAGTGCTTTTAAACCATATTTAAAACATTTGCACATAAGTCTCCTCTCCGTACAGTTGGGATAATTACTCTGTGAGGGTACCATTCATTCACAAACAGGAGCCATATCCCCCTGGCTGTGAACAATAGGTAGCCCTTCACTCATCTGCAAATAAAGGACCTTCTGGAATCAGAAGCTACTAAGATACACTTACAGGGAGAATCTTAAAAATTCACTGCAACAAAACTGAAATGCATTTTCAAAATGAACGGTTATATTCAAAATGTTTTCAGCGTGTCTGAAAATGTTTTATCATCTCACCAGCAACACATTTAAGTTCAGAACCCTGACTTTCCATTTCAGCTAGCTACAGTAGATTTTCCCCGTCATGACTACTCTGTGTGTTTGAATAGTTTGATAATGGTCTGTAAATAACTTGCCTTACTGCTGCACAGTGTATTTAAATAAACAACTGTCTTCCATGCAGACAGAATACAGAATCTTTAACCATTCCAAATACTAATTTGGATCTTATTGACTCCCTGTGTTCCACATATGCAGTTTATCATGTATCGTGCTCATGATAATCCAAAATATAAATCTATATTATTGTTTTTTGTTTTTTAGACACTTGCAGAATAACAGCATTGAAACCATATCTAACAAGGCTTTTTCAGGACTTTTCAAACTTCAAAAACTGTGAGTACTGTACGCATGCAATACCAGGATGAAGTGATAATACCTAACCATTCTAAAATATACGAAAATGGAATGCGACAGTAAAGACAATTTCAAAGTTTTTGATTAAAAGTCTTTCTCATTAAAGACACAGAGAAAGACTTGCAGAGCTGTGATTATGTATATTTAGTTTTATCTGTATTATTGTCATGTATATCTGCTTTATATTGTGTTTCGAGTGATACATTGTAATACTGTCCATTTCCTTTTTCTGTTCAAAATTGTTTTCTTTCGTTTCTCATTTGAAAATCAATTAAAGCATGTTTACTCACATCAATTCTTGAGACATGAAAATATTTCTCATTAATTCTGATTAGATTCCTCAATCAAAATCACATTACCACACTGAAGGCAGGGGTCTTCCAGGATCTTCATCATCTCGAATGGCTGTAAGTAGTGTGAACGTGAATATCAATATCGTCTTTGCATTGCAAGAACTCACAAATGCCACGGCAATGCCAGTAGTGGTGGGGAGTCAATCAAAATATTTCTCATTTGCAGCAATATCTCGGGGTGTAGATGCTTCCCATCCCCACTTTCAGGGAGTTTGACCTCACTGAGTTCATTTGCAGAGCGAGATCCTGGGTGTAAATCATTCAAGAAATCTGCTAGCCTTTCAATGAACTGAGTAAATTCCTCCAGCAGTGGGATCTTTCGCATGTGTTTCACTTTAATTTACTGCTGTTTACTGCCTTTGAAAGGTCTCTTAAACACTGTAGCTGGAATGTTCTCTTGGGAAATTATCTTGTGCTGGGGAGGTCGCAAGGACAAGTTAGTAAGCTGTGGTTTGAGTTTTCAATACTCCTTCACTAGTTTGGGGTTTCACAGTCTGAAGGCTCTTTGCAGTCAATATTCCCATTAGATGTAGCTACAGCAAAAAGGAGATAAACAGCTAGGCTAACAATACGTAGATCTAGCTGGGTTTACAGAAAATAATTTGGATATACAGGACTTTTTCTTGTAATTATACTGTAGTTACAACATACTTATATTTACAGATATGTTAGTAGTGCATGAATCAGATCATGTAACAAAAGAGTAATTGCGGTGTAATTGCGGTGTAACTGCGGTGAGTCGTTGACGTGTAAGTGCGTACAGTAATTGCTTATGCATCTTTGTAGTCCTGTTTGAAGTAGATGCTTTTGCTGTGTTCTGTGGCAAAGTAATTGACCTGTGTATATGCAGTTATATTTTGATATGCCTTGGTAGTTTAATCTGTGCTTGATTGCAATCTTAGCTATTAGAACAATTGCATTATGTCATAATTTTTCCCCACTTGGTTTAACATGATATTTTCATTTTCAATCCTTTGATCATTCACATTGTTCAGAGTTGTCCTTTTCCATGCAATACATAAAGCTTAGTTCCCTACACCATACCATACAATGGATATTAAGTGTTTAATAGCCTGACCTTCATGCTTGTGGTTCCTTCTGCATCATTTCAGGTAGCCTCACCTTAACTAATTTGGTTTAATACATCATGTTCTGTTGCTGTCTTCTCTGTATTTTCTCATAATTACACATCACAATTACCTAACCTTCATGGTGTCTCAAATGACTGCAAGGGAATGATAAGTGTGCTTGTGTGGCAGTTAAATAACTGTTGACACTGCCCTCCGACATTTATTGCAATGATACTGAAATAATTAAAATCCCAATCAATGGAAACTGGTACAACTATCTGTTTATTATTATTATTATTATTATTATTATTATTATTATTATTATTATTATTATTATTATTATACGATTGCAATTAAAGTTATTTGTTTTTCGAACGTGCCTAATCTATTTTCATGACGTTCTTTTAATTTACTTCTTTTTAGAATTCTGGATGACAACAAAGTAAGCACGATCACTCAGAAGTCATTTGTAGGACTCCATTCCCTCTTCTTTCTGTAAGTATTTCCAGGTCAGCATACTCCTTTAAGGACCTATTAGACAAAGATCAAGTAGCTTCCAGTGTAAGGTTGTGTTTTGTTAGTCCACTCGGGTGCAGAGACAGAGATTCATAGGTTGCTGGCCTTGTCTATTTGAGCTGCTGGCAGACAGATAACTAGTGTCAAAAGGTGTGAAGATAGACAGTGAGCACAGAAATACTATGCAGTGAAATTCCCATTATAAAATCAGGACAAGCATCATAAATTGAGGGCAGCAAAGGGTATGTCCTCTTGAGAAAGTGGGGCAGGCGGCAACACTGCTTGATATCAATGTGGCTAACAAGGCACACACTTCCATAGCGCCTCTCGGAAATGGTTGTCAGTAGCTGTTTATCAATGGCAGAGATGGTTACCTGGATGCCCCATTGGAGACAGCTCATTGCCGGCAGTGTTTCAGCCCCAACGCTCAATGTCGTGAGAGGGTTCTGAAGAGCTCTCTAATAGTAATGACAAATGTGAATCAGCCTGTGTAATATAAAGTGCTGAGAGTTAAGAGGAGGTCATTCGCTTACTATGTACGACAATGTAAAGGTAATGGGAAGGTCAACTCTTTAAAAAATAATTTATCAACATGCCAGACGATACTGTATTTAATGTTCTGACCCTGACCTGAAAAAAAGGGGACAGAAAGTCAACATAGTATTTTGGCAGCTTTAACAGTTTTGCTATATTGGACTGAGACATACTGAATATGACAAATATTTTTAAAAGAGAGCACCTGTCAAAATGTTGTTTTTTTTTTGCGCTTTTAGATCTCTGCTGAACAATTCACTGCAGCAAATCCCCAGGAGCTCCATCTGTGTGGAAATTCAAAGATTAAACTGGCTGTAAGTAAAGCAGAGTGAAACTGAAAAAGCATAGCACTGATATCTAGGAGCAAACCAGTGCTGTGTGAGAGGGCCAGCTGCACCTGGGATACTGTCCACTGCTCACATTAAATATTTAGCTTGAATGTGTTTTTTTTTTAATTGTTATTATTAGTGCATATACATTTTATAAATCATAGCTGTCCAGTTGATTAAACTGGGCACGGACATGTTTTATCTGGTATTTAATGTCGGATGCAATTACATTGTGGAACACTTTGCTCCCTGACCTGGCTTCACCTTTCCAAGGCCCACAGGATTATGGTCAAAACACACAAATTGGGGTATGTTTATTGAGCAGCAGGTTGGAAATAAAAACAAAAAACTAAAGTGAGTCAGCCAGGCATGCAGTATAATGAATTGAGTTTTGACTATGCAATCTGGGGGCTGATTAAGAAGATTGCCCCACTTGCCAGCAGCAGAAAAATGCTTAGAAAGCTTGCTTGCTATTAAAATAAATACAGTAAAATGTGTTTAGCTGCGAGCTGCTAAATAAAGAAATTTACACTTTTCTTTTGTTTGTTTTTTTAACAGAGAAATGGAAGGAAATCTGATTCGATCCCTGCACTATTCAGCTTTCAGGGAATGTGCTGCCTTGACAGTGCTGTAAGTAAAGAAAAGCATCTTCATTTATGTTACAGGTGATCCTATCATTCCATGGACCTGCTGTGGAATTAGGTGCATCTCTTCCCAGTCAACTGTTAGCTTGTATTGATTCGTAACTTAACAATCGCAGTTAGCTTCACTGTCCCACCGTTGGCTGTTTTCTTCCATTTTTAAACCAACACTGTGCTGGTCCCCCAGCATTCGAGTTCCCCAAGTGCTGTTTTTTCAAGATGGAATATCCCATTCAATAGCACATTTCAATTCCTTACATGTAATGAACAGTTCTTACTGGAAAGAGACTGACCAGCAAAATCAGCAGGGACTAAGAGGGAAGTTGAGCAAAAAAAAGACATCTTGGGGGAAAAATAGTCTTTTACAGGATTTATAATTTTTAACCAGAGGATGTCACTATATTGTATGAGTATCTTAGGGGTATTAGGTAAGTGACCTATCCATTGGGCTACTGACATTGGTTGTACAATATCTTCAAAAGTTTTTCAGAGTCTTTCATAGAAATGGAACCATTGGGGCAATAAGATGCTTGAATGTGAACACCTGCATGTCGGCTATGCAACCCTTTTTCCCACTGAACGTCTCGTATTTTATTTGAAGGTTAACATATTTTGCATTGTAGTAATAGCTCTGCATTAACTATCCGGCACAAAAATAATTACATTGACCTTGCCTTGCGTGTTCCAGAAGATTCTACACAATAGGGTTCCATACACACATGGAATCGAAACTTAGATGTCAAGTGCATTCTAAGCTTGTTTCGAAATCATAGAATTAGCTAACACAGTGCTATATCAGAAAACAAGCAAAGATCTTGCCTTGGAATTTTAACAACAGCGAAAATTATAATAGCGTATTACATTATCTATATTCAGTGCAGTGATATCTTAGCCGAGTCAGTAAATCACTCTTGACAAATTGTTTAAGCTGAAGAGGGGCATTAGCAGCAGAGACAAAAATACATGTCCCTGTTACTACAGAGTTTGTTTCGTTTGTCAGACACCTGTCAGCTTAGATTAATAACTGGATTTCAGGATTTAAAATACCAGGATTGCAAAGGGTTCGAAGGTAAATATCTGGTTAATCAGGGAACGACTGTACATTCTTATGCACTGATCTGGGAGCCAGAGAAACTGAAACTCAGTCCTTGTAAACCTAAGGGAGTGGTAGCAAAGGCTTTGAAACATTTAAACATTTATAAATGGTATACCTTTTTTTCACACTCTTATTAGCATTAACAATGCCATTGGCACCTTGTTGTGCTGAAGATTGTCCTGCACTTTTTTTCATTTTCTGATTCTTGGGACCTCATCAAATTCTGATTGCCAGTTTCCCATAGATTTCACACTCCTATGGGGATAGTAAAGTGCAGACCTGCAAATAAAGTAAAAAGAACCTTGCTGCTTTACCTAACGAAACCCTGCTACTAACTGCATTCTTCAGCCCGAAGGCTTTCGTAGATCTTGCCCTAATTTTAACACATTTGACTCTGCTCTTCTGTCAAGATTTTCTTGATCTGAAAATAACTTATAATGAGGAAGCCAACTGCTATCACAGACCATTACCTCCAGGACATTGCTTGATACATTACAAATAGGAAATGGTTTATTTTCAGTTCAGCCCCAGCTGTGAAGAATGGTTTTTGACAAACCATAATATTTATTGCATTATCAACAAACACAAACTCTTCCATAATATACAGGCAGTTAAATGGCGGATATACAAAACATATTCTCCATTCTTTAATCACCTTCTTTTAATTGTAAGGAGAAAAAAAAACATGTTAATGTTATAGAATGATAAGCAAATACCTTGAACGTGCTTTAGAGAACTTGGATTATATTACACGGTAGTTTGGTTCTAGTTTCATAAAATAAACCAGTGTTTTGCCCTTTTTTTTAATTGGGAGTTAATTAAAGACTGGAGTAAACACTTTAGAAATACGTCCCTATGTATCTATTAAATGTAATTGAATTGAATAAATGTGTAATTAAATACTTCTCATTTATGCAACCCAAAATATAGCATTACCATTTGAAATACACAGCCTAACCACTTTTATGACTAGAGCTAACGGTGTTCGGCATTAAAAAAAAAAAAAATCGTCAGTTACTTATCGGCACTTATTTTCAGGACCATGAAACAGGTAAAAAACAGTTAAAACAACCCTCCTACCCATGTTCCACAATATAAACTAGTATAAATCAGTATACATAAACAACTTAAACAGTAATGTATGGTAATATTAACAGCAATAAAACACAACACGTTATATTCGCTGCTTGTGACACTAGCATTAACTCGTCTGAAACTAAAGCCAGCGCCAAATGAAAGAATCGTGGAAAACAAATGCTGCACTGCACAGTCAGGTTGTCAGCTCAGTTGAAATTAACTTTGTACATCCAACTTAAAAACATCAAAACTCCCTTTTCACCAACACAGTTTTGAAATGAATACAGTCTACTTTGATTGTAGTAAATGCACACATATTTTTCCAAGCTGGGAGCAGACAGCTCTGGACGTTGCAGAACATGTAAGGAGTCTGTGTAATGTAGCCTTCTTGCGAGCATTCTTTCTCAGCAGGGGATGTTGGAAAATGGAGTTCAAAGTAAAAACAACAGGAGATTCTGCTTTTACCGGTTTTATAAAATAAATTCCGGTAACTTGAACATTAAATTCGGCAGGTATTTATTAGCAAAATTTTTTTTTACCAAAAACCGGAACATCTATTTGTGGGCCATGGTTTTCCCTCATCACTGCCTTGACTCGCATGGACTCCACAAGGTGTTGAAAGTGTCTAGTGAGGGACGTTAACACAATCTGTTTGTGGCCACAGGCTGCTGCCTGTCTTGGCTACCACTTTCTCTTTGTTTTGGAGCAGCCTACCAACATGATATCTGCTTTTTATGTATTACACATAACTAATTTCCATCTCCAATTTAGGGTGATGCTAAATCCTAATAAAGTGCCCAGGCAGTGTATAAGGTACATTTCTGCCTGTGGTTTATGGAAAGGGACAGTCGCTTTTTCTTTTTAATAAACCAGCTCCACATTTCAGAAGCGAATGTATTTGCCATTCCTTGTTTTCATGACTTTATTCCCAGCAGAAGAATTAATGGTGATTCTGGGAAAGAAAAAAAACCCACCCATTTTGGTGCTGTTCAGTCTCTTGTCTTGCAGTGAATATGACACACCACTTAACTATACTGCAGGGAGCTTGTGTTTATATAGACATTCAAAGGACTGTCTTGCTTTGATGATGTGTCTGGTTTTTGTTTATGCAACCTCTGTGAGTGAAAGAGAACTATTTTGTTGCTGAATGCTGGTGACCTTTTTTTCGATGGAGTTCTTTCAGGTTAAGGACTGGGGGAAGGCTTTCTCCGTCACTTATTGTCGTAAATGACAGTAACATAACGGAGAATTCTTTTTTTCAGTGTCCTGTGCACATTTAATACAGCATTCAGTGGCAGAAAAAAATGATTGACGCTCTTACAATGTATTCAGAAAAGTAGAACATAAATTGTTTATGACTGTTGGTGCTGATGTCTTTAACCCAGGTCTTCATTAATTTATTGTTGTTACAAAATAAAAAAAACACGATTCTGAATACCTGTTTACAAGATGGCCCTGGTTCTTACTTCTACAGTATCAGACCCTTTCTAGTCTGGGTTACACATGTCTATGACGTGCAACTAGAGCAGAAGAACAAAAACAAACCACGCAGAATGATTGCAAAACACATCATAAAAAAGTTAGAATGGACTGTGAAAGCAACTTGCTCTTTAAAACATATTCTTAGTGGGGGGCTCTAATACTGGACATGCAGACCAATGTGTAGAGAGAGCTGCACCTTGGTGTTTTCAGAGACTTTTCATAGAGATGGCAATTTGATTTTCACTCATAATTATAATCCTTTTAGTTATTGCTTGGCAGGACAAAAGAGATGGAGTTTCAAGAGTCATTGAGAAGTCCCCAGCTTTAGCTCTGCCCTTTGCTTCAAAGAGCTTGGCATATAAAGGCCTCCTCATCAAGGGTGACATCTAACAAGGGCTAATCCTCAATCCTGTCTTGAAAAACTGCATTTTCTTTTTCAGAGTGCTGCGTAGGAACCGAATAAGAACACTTGAAGAAGACACATTTTCTGCCATGCACAAGCTCATAGAATTGTAAGTCTTGGAGCCAGTTTTTCAATTTTGGTAACCTTACCAGTCCATTAAATAAAACATTAAAAATATAATTATAAATAATAAAAATAGGTTAGAGGCTTCTTTGCAGTGCATTCTGGATAATTCTCTCTCTGTGTTCTCTTTTATTGGACGAAGACAGCTTCTTCTTTCCACTTGAGTGCATGCCAGGGATCTTATGCAGAGGACAGTTTAATTGTCTAAACACGCCTCTAATTTTAGTACTTTGTGCTAAGTTAATTGTTTTTGCCTGGTAGCTCCTTTCAGGCCAAAAGATGACATCCTATCCAATCCTATCATTCCCTGAAATAAATATTCAAACGCTTTATCAAGTGTCACCCCGATTATTCAATTGTGATTTTGTTAAGTTTCTTTAAAAAGCTTTTACAGAGGATTTTACATGTTCCTTTAAAAACTAATTAAAACATGAAGTAATTGAGTCTAGTAGTGAATTCGATCCTATACCTATTACTTTTTTGTACTGTTAATTTATTTTATTCAGAGACTTGTCCGTCAATAGAATTCAAGAGCTTCCGTCTTCTTTATTCCGAAACCTACGCAGTCTGAGGCAGCTGTAAGTATCTGTGCCTGTATATCATTTAAATAAAACAACAAAAAGCTCAAAATCCTCTCTACGTGTGGCAGAAAGCAGACAATGCCAGAGGGTGTTTTGATCAGACATCTGTAACCTGTATATAATGTGTATAGCATGTGCTGATTTTACTAGACAAAAGCTTTAGAGTTACAAGCTTGCATCAGATGAATGGGGATTACTGTTTTTCCAAGGATTAGACCCTTTATAAACTTGGATGTTTTGCTTTTAAATAAACAAATAGTCTTGGCGGTGTGTCATTATCCAGGTTAATACTCTATTGCATGAAGGGTAGGCTTTCTGGTACATATCGTTTCTACTGATTTTTGATCAGTTTGAGATAACCTGTTCTTAATAGCATAACATGGTAGCATAGCATGGTAATACATCACAAACACATGTTTTTATTTGTTTGTTTGTTTATTGTGGTGTACCATTAGCTATTACTAGCAATACCACTGTCTGCAAAACAAAATTGAACTACAGAAGCAGTCAGTACTAGGGAAGTTCAATGATACCATCAAAGAGATACATTGAGAAATACTGTCAATGTGAATTTCCCTTCCTCTTGCATATCCTTAACATGGTATTTTTCAGGAATATTTCACACAACCCTCTGTCTCAAATCCACGACGATCAGTTTGACAGCCTCGTTCATTTGCAGTCACTGTAAGTACTTTGGAGTTGAATTTCAATTATAGCCATGCAAGGACTGAGAGCACAGAGAAAGGAATAGCTAGGAGGTGGAGCTTTGAAGAAACATCACATTTTATCCCTGATTTTGACTGAGTGGGCTTTTCATTTTTAAAAGGAAAAAAATAAAGAAAACAGGAAGTATTTTTCATTAGCTGCCAGTAAAAATCTGTCTTGGTTTTAGCATCTGTAGTTAAGTCATGAAGAGACTCTCTCAATCTAGCTTTCTTGTCTTGTTCTTAAATGTAGAGCTTTTAATGTGTACAGGTGCATCTACATGTAGTTGCATTGCATTTACAGGTTACTAATATTTAGTGTATTCTGAAATGTATCACTTGACTTTCCATTAAAGTTAAACTTTAATGGATATAATACAGCCGAAAAGAGCTGTGTGCATGTGATTTGTTTTCAGTGCTTATACAGGGGATGATTAATGACTTGCTGTGTTTTTTTCTCTTTATTTCCTTTCCAGAAGTATAGAGGGAATAGAAATTCAAAACATGCACCATCGAATGTTTAAAAATCTGGGAAACCTTTCACACATGTAAGTATAATAATTCTCCTCGACCTCTCTGCTGCCTTTGACACTGTCAATCACTCTATTCTACTATCCTCTCTCGCTGACCTGGGAATCTCTGGCACTGCTCTGGCCTGGTTCTCCTCCTACCTCTCCAACCGCACTTACCAAGTAACCTGGCGTGGAACAACCTCCACACCTCGCCCTCTCTCAACAGGAGTCCCCCAAGGTTCAGTCTTAGGTTCTCTCCTGTTCTCTCTCTACACCCACTCCCTGGGCCCCCTCATCGCATCCTATGGTTTCTCATACCATTTCTATGCTGATGACGCTCAGATTTTCCTCTCCTTCCCCACATCTGACTCCACCATCCCCTCCCGTATCCCTACCTGTCTGTCTGCTATTTCCTCCTGGATGCACTCGCATCACCTCAAACTCAACCTCTCTAAATCTGACCTCCTGTTCATTCCCTCCTCCCCCTCCTCTGATCTCTCTATCTCTGTTCCTCTGGAATCTACCACACTCTCTCCCTCCTCCTCAGCTAAGACCCTCGGAGTCACCCTGGACCCCTGCCTCTCTTATTCCCAGCACATTTCCACTCTGGCACGCACTTGCCGATTCTTCCTGAGCAACATACGAAGAATCCGACCCTTCCTCACCAACTACGCCACCCAGCTCCTGGTCCAGGCACTGGTACTCTCCTGCCTAGACTACTGCAACTCCCTCCTGGCTGGCTTCCCTGCGTCTGCCACCCGTCCGCTCCAGCGCATCCAGAACTCCGCTGCTCGTCTGGTGTTCTCTCTGCCTCGCTTCTCCCACGCAACTCCACTGCTCCGCTCACTCCACTGGCTCCCGATCACCACTCGCATCCAGTTCAAGACTCTTGTACTAACCTACAGATGCCTTGACCAGACTGCACCCAGCCACCTCCAGACCCTCATCTCTCCCTACACCCCCACTCAAGCTCTCTGCTCCTCCTGCACTAGAAGACTGGCTCTACCTCCTTTACACTCCCCTGCCTCCAGAGCCCGCTCCTTCTCCACCCTCGCCCCGCAGTGGTGGAATGACCTTCCTACAGATGTCAGGACTGCCCAGTCTCTGACCACATTCCGGCGCCTCCTTAAGACTCACCTCTTCAGACAGCACCTGTAATCTTCAGACAGCACCTGACAACTCCTCTTTTTTTCCCTCTGGACACTTATCACTCTTCCTTAAATGCACTTTACTTGCTCTTATCTGCCCCCTATTTTACTGCATTTAATCCTGTACTTTAGAGTACTGTAATCTGTCAAGTGTTATTTAATCTGTATTATTTTGTATTGAATTATATCCTGATGTAACTATCACTGACACTGTTATCTGCTCCGTTATTGAATCGTATTTTGTCATACTTGTACTTGCTAGAACCAAAGTCATTGTATTTATCTTGCTCTTAATTGTATTATTACTTGTACTGTGATTCTTGAAATGTTTTTTTGTTTACGACTGTAAGTCGCCCTGGATAAGGGTGTCTGCTAATAAATAAATAATAATAATAATAATAATAATAATAATAATAATATAAAACAGTGACAAATTTGATTCTAGTTACAATACAGTAAAGCAGATTTGATAACACTTTACATGAAGTGCCTATAATTACCTGGTATACAGGACTAACATTTAATACAGAAGCATCATTTTAAAAGAAGTAGTTGTCCAATGTTGTTTGTTTTTTACGATTCGTCACCTCCAGCTGTAAATCACTCTCAATTATGCATGCAGCTTCGTAGCCAATTTTAAAACGCAGGATACAACAGATTTTGAGATGCCAAACTTCTCTGCTACCCGTACTTGTTTAGCACCGGGTTCACGTAGTGCCTCCAGAATCCGAACTGTATCGGCTATAAAAAGCTCTACATGTTTTTAAGTCATTGTAATATACTCACAGGACAAGATTGAGTAATTGAAAACTGAATTTGTATTGTTTAACACTCAGACCAACATGTCTGTTCACTCATTGATGACTGTCGTAAAACCTTGCTGTCTGTTTACGATAACTATTGACAGTTCTCAAAGTGATATCAGTTCGGAACCACCGCTGTAATGCAACACTAAACATAACAGCCATGATGACAGATGTCAATCAGACTCAATAAATGTACAGCTGTGTTATGAAAGCTGACACATAGACACTGTGATGCATGCGCGCGATGTATTCGTGTGCGTGCCGTAGCCATAGGAATTATAAAGCTAAAAGTAAAGCTGTAAAGCTAATATCCGAAATCCATTAACATTAAAGTTTATGGGATGGGATTGGTTCCCGTGAAAATGATGTTAATAACCGAAAGTTGTCTTTATCAGGGTTACTAATAACCGGCATCTACTGTACGTAACGTGTAAATCTTTTTGCATGATATATGTAAACACACAATTGTTAGGGTTAGGGTTAGGAATTAGGATTAAGGTTAAAGATTTGGGGTATGTTATGCAAAACTATGCATAATAACATTGTAATTATGTGTCAATAAAGATGTATTCAGTAAGTGACTACTATGTAAAGACACTGTAATTGTTTTTACCCAAACAAAACAAACTTTTTTTCTTTTTTTCCTCCTGATCCTGTTCAGATATTTTAAGAAGTTTGAGTACTGTGGCTATTCTCCGAACGTGCGCAGCTGCAAGCCCAACACAGATGGCATCTCCTCCTTCGAGAACCTGCTGGCTAATATCATCCTGCGAGTGTTTGTCTGGGTGGTGGCCTGCATCACCTGCTTTGGGAATGTGTTCGTAATCTGCCTGAGGTCCTGCATCGCTACAGAGAACAGGCACCACACCATGTCTATAAAGTCTTTGTGCTGTGAGTATACACAACACATTCTGTACTATTGCAGATGTCAGGAAAGCAAGAAGGGCAGTGAGATGAGATTGCAGATCATTGCACGGGTTCAGAGTTGAGTTTAGGAGAGTGTGCAACTTCCATATATATATATATATATATATATATATATATATATATATATATATATATATATATATATATATACAGTATGTTACATGAAAATTGCAGAAGCAGGGTTACTTGAATGAACACAGCATCCCTAATAAAAGTCAACCCTGGTAAATTTGGATGGTATTTATGCAGTTTTCTCATAGTTTACCATGGTTTGCCATGTTTGTTTTTAATATGCTTTACAATCCTTACCTGCACTTTACCAAGATTTCACGATGCTTTTACTGCAGTAAACTTTTATAAGGGGTGTACAGCATTTCGTATACTGACGCAAGACTGGTGCAAGCTGCAGCAGAGAGCAAGCCACCTCGTGTGTTCTGTTTGAATCCCAGGCGCAGACTGCTTGATGGGGGTCTACCTCTTCTTCATTGGTGCGTTTGACATCAAGTACTATGGGGAGTACAACCGTCACGCCCAGAACTGGATGGAAAGCACACAGTGCCAGCTCATCGGTTCCCTGGCCATGCTGTCCACTGAAGTATCAGTCATGCTGCTGACGTACATGACCCTGGAGAAGTACCTCTGTATAGTCTTCCCCTTCAGTAACTACCGCGCCGGGAAGAAGCAGACCCTCTCCACCCTCATCGCTATCTGGCTGCTGGGCTTCATCATTGCGGTGATCCCTTTCTGGGACAAGGACTCCTTCGGGAACTACTACGGGAGGAACGGAGTCTGCTTCCCCCTCCACTCCGACCGGACTGAGAAACCTGGAGCCAGGAGCTATTCCACTGGGATATTTCTTGGTAAGAAAGATGCAAATCAGGGTATATTGCATAGCAGTTTGAGCCATTCCAGATTTTCCTGCAAGCCTTACATCTACAAAAGGCCTGTGGTGAGTCTAATTAAACACCCACTAAAATCTGCAAATACCCTGCTTGCTTTGCAGTTATTCTCTGCATGGAAAGGCAACGGCTTAACTGGGCAGTAAACTAAACGGGTGCTTTAATTTGTAGAAGTATGTTGTACAAAGCATGTTGTGCAAAACAACAAGAGAAATCGGATCTTGGAACCACATTCATTTTGGTGGTTGGGGTCTCTCTGGGTTTAGCCTTTCGCATCGTAGGGAATGGTTGCAGTAATAAAGGAAACAAACCTATCTGTTTAAACTGGTGCTGCTCGTTTATTGCAAGCTAAAGCTCCCTCTGTCTATGGATTTGGCCGTTATCTCTTCTTGATTGACTCTGGGACACAGGGTCAGAATAGCGCAGCTTTATCAACCAATAGTTTAATGAAATGCAGTAACAATGAGCTTTACTGCTTTTATCTCTCCCTGAAAGTATGGATTTACAGTGACTCGGGGATAAAGCCTGGAAGGAAACACTACCTTCATATTTATTGCATGGTTTTCAAGTGTTCTGTGACATTTTATGCATGTATTTTGTGCACATAAAGATTGCTGCTCCATAATGGGTCACTGTCATCTTTTACCAAGTAAATGACAACAAATGCTCTATTTTTAAAGAAATAAATAATCCCTATGTGTTTTTTTTTGTTGTTGTTGTTTAGAATCCAGAATTTTGAAATCCCCAGAAGGCTTAATGTATAAAGACATTCTGAAGATTTGAAAATCTTCTGAAATGTTGCTGTTTTTTTTTTTGTTTTTTTTTAAAGGGAAGTTTGGCCCCATTTGTTTTATAGATAGGAGAACTGCAAACATCAATTCAATTTAAATTGCAGTCTCTCTACCTTAAATACACATGCTGTTGTTCTCTGTGCACATTGACATCCCAAAGATTAATCAGATCAGGTACAACCCCGTTAATTTTTGAGTCATTCTCTCTGCCTTTCAATCCACCCAAGGTCGTAGAGAATTGCCACACAAACACAAACCTCAACGGTACAAAGTAAAAAGATCCTCAAAAGGAGCTTGTTAGACAGACTTGTGGCTACGACACAAAGAGCCTGTAGTAGCCTCCCAGGTTTTAAACATGGGGGGCAGACACCAGAGACCACTCTCTTGGAAATCTTCTTAAGAAACAAATTTGAGAAAACAAAAGTGCTGATGGGAATATTGAAAATTCTTCTACAGCATTTTACTCTGATGTGACCTTTGTGAGAAAATCTTAGACGAAAGGGCAGGGGGCAGGGGCAGCATTCTGTCCACTTCTATCCCATAATAGTCATTGGGAGCAATGGGTAGTTTCAGTAACAGTGTGTTAGACCTCTGCATTAGTTGGGTCTCTACTCTGGCTCCTCGCAGAGTGCTACTAAGCTCAAAGTGTAAAAAAAAACAAACAAGCAAATTCCTTTTGCTTTTCTGTGTGTGGCGTGTGTCCTTACAACAAGTCTTAAAGGTGATATGGGCTCAAGGTTTATAAAAAAATAAAAACCCTGCACTTGTTTTTTGTTGCCGTTGAATACGGAAGGTATGTGTGATCCTCCAGGTCAATGATGCCCATAAAGTGATGCTAGCATTAAAAGAAGACTGGCGTGCCTCTCTCAGCAGAGTTAACCCAGGCCTTTCCGTTTTTCAGGCTTGAACCTGTTTGCCTTCATCACCATAGTCTTCTCCTACACCAGCATGTTTTATTCAATTCGGAAAACTGGAGCCCAGACGGCCGAGCGGAGCGTCTTCCACCGAGAGGTGGCCATCGCCAAGCGCTTCTTCTTCATCGTGTTCACCGACGCCCTCTGCTGGATTCCTATATTTCTGCTCAAAATCCTCTCGCTGTTGCAGGTGGAAATACCAGGTAGGTGTGCTGTTTAATTCACTGTGCTGGTTTAGCCTGCAACTCTCATTAGACAATGGAATTAAGGGGAGGTCACTTAACAAAATACAAGACCAATTATCTTGCATGAAATCTGTATAACGTATGTATTTCTACAGGGTCAAAATGCACAATGGGACACATTTTAAAGCTAGCAGCCCCACTCGTTCAGCAAAGCAGTATTTGACATCTCCTACTGTGTATTTAACATGACTAATATCAGCAGTTCCTTTACAAACAAGAAAAAAAGAAACTTGCTGCTACCTATCAACTTTACAAGCAGTGCCCTATTTCTCGTCTTGAATTTTGCCTATAAGTTAAACTAATGACAGCTATAGTGTTAAATAAAATATTGTAAATAATGCCATTCTGTAAGTGTTGATAAAAGTGTACCATGGATTCTTACCCTGGATTTCTGCTTGTCGTGCACAGTGCAATATGAATCCTGCCTCTATTTTTTGACCAGGTACCATAACCTCCTGGGTGGTGATCTTCATCCTGCCAATCAACAGTGCGCTGAACCCTATCCTGTACAGCATCACAACCACTTCCTTTCAGGAGAGACTCAAGCACTGCCTGCAGATGAAATGGCAGCAGCTGGGAGTCAAAGATCATCGGCAAAGCATTGCCATGTCAACCATAAACACAGCAACGTAGTGACGCGTCTCACAGCATCGGGGCGGGGCTACACACCGCTCCTGTAAACTCACCGGGGATCCCAAGACGTAACTGAATTGAGTTTGGCCTTTTGCCTCCACCGATTCTAGATCGCTGCCATTGTCGTCAGCTTATTTTCAACAGTGTTGACAGTGTACAGCACACTGCTGGAGCACCTTGAACTCATTCCAAGATTTTGCGTTGCTTATTTGCGTGGAACCAGAATTGGGACGTGGCTGTAAAGCCAGCCAGGCTTTTAATTGCTACAGCATTTAAATAGAGTTGTTCTCTGTGTTCATGAGTTACTCCCCTCCATGGCCTCTCAATTCACAATCACAAATTGTAGAAATACATTTATATTCCTGATTCTTGTGGCAAAAAAAAAACAAAACAAAAACACCACCACTCTTTCACTGCACTTGTGTTTCTATATTGTGAACACAACACTCTTCCGGTATCTGTAATATGAATACATTTTCTTTGCTTTTTCACTGCCTCTTTGGGGTTTGTAAACTAGATTCTTTATTTACAGTAGATTAATTACAAATGAAATGAAAAGGTAGACAGAAGGGCAAGAGGGAGTATTTGCACATCATTTTCGAAATCTATGGCAGTGTGTTTTTAATAGGGAGAACTCAACTTCTCAGTTACTCTCGTCACTGCCTAGCCAAGTTGGAGCTGTTCAAATGCTACCTCCTAGTGGCAATCAAAGGGAACTGCAACACATGATAAACATAAATTTAAAGTCATCAGCTGAGATTCCAAAGTGTGCCATTTCAGAAAAACCGGTGAGAAAAAACAACACAGAATGACCGGGTTGGCAATGAACTGCAATTTTGGTTCCTCTATTTCAAACACGAGAGATCGGCAGGAAACATTTGCTTCTCTTCACAAACGAACCCTGCTGTGTCGTCTAGCTTCTGTCTTACAAACCTCTACCTCATCAAAAAGCGATTCAAACAAGAACTACTGCGTGCTGTCCTTCCACATGATTGTGAATGGTTAGGACAACATAGCAATGCCAAGGCAAGTAAGAGACACCTTGAGTTTTATAGATCTGTGGACAGGCTCCCCACGAGAAGTGGCATCTTGATGTACAGTGCCTTGCGAAAGTATTCGGCCCCCTTGAACTTTGCGACCTTTTGCCACATTTCAGGCTTCAAACATAAAGATATGAAACTGTAATTTTTTGTGAAGAATCAACAACAAGTGGGACACAATCATGAAGTGGAACGAAATTTATTGGATATTTCAAACTTTTTTAACAAATAAAAAACTGAAAAATTGGGCGTGCAAAATTATTCAGCCCCTTTACTTTCAGTGCAGCAAACTCTCTCCAGAAGTTCAGTGAGGATCTCTGAATGATCCAATGTTGACCTAAATGACTAATGATGATAAATAGAATCCACCTGTGTGTAATCAAGTCTCCGTATAAATGCACCTGCACTGTGATAGTCTCAGAGGTCCGTTTAAAGCGCAGAGAGCATCATGAAGAACAAGGAACACACCAGGCAGGTCCGAGATACTGTTGTGGAGAAGTTTAAAGCCGGATTTGGATACAAAAAGATTTCCCAAGCTTTAAACATCCCAAGGAGCACTGTGCAAGCGATAATATTGAAATGGAAGGAGTATCAGACCACTGCAAATCTACCAAGACCTGGCCGTCCCTCTAAACTTTCAGCTCATACAAGGAGAAGACTGATCAGAGATGCAGCCAAGAGGCCCATGATCACTCTGGATGAACTGCAGAGATCTACAGCTGAGGTGGGAGACTCTGTCCATAGGACAACAATCAGTCGTATACTGCACAAATCTGGCCTTTATGGAAGAGTGGCAAGAAGAAAGCCATTTCTTAAAGATATCCATAAAAAGTGTCGTTTACAGTTTGCCACAAGCCACCTGGGAGACACACCAAACATGTGGAAGAAGGTGCTCTGGTCAGATGAAACCAAAATCGAACTTTTTGGCAACAATGCAAAACGTTATGTTTGGCGTAAAAGCAACACAGCTCATCACCCTGAACACACCATCCCCACTGTCAATCATGGTGGTGGCAGCATCATGGTTTGGGCCTGCTTTTCTTCAGCAGGGACAGGGAAGATGGTTAAAATTGATGGGAAGATGGATGGAGCCAAATACAGGACCATTCTGGAAGTAAACCTGATGGAGTCTGCAAAAGACCTGAGACTGGGACGGAGATTTGTCTTCCAACAAGACAATGATCCAAAACATAAAGCAAAATCTACAATGGAATGGTTCACAAATAAACATATCCAGGTGTTAGAATGGCCAAGTCAAAGTCCAGACCTGAATCCAATCGAGAATCTGTGGAAAGAACTGAAAACTGCTGTTCACAAATGCTCTCCATCCAACCTCACTGAGCTCGAGCTGTTTTGCAAGGAGGAATGGGCAAAAATTTCAGTCTCTCGATGTGCAAAACTGATAGAGACATACCCCAAGCGACTTACAGCTGTAATCGCAGCAAAAGGTGGCGCTACAAAGTATTAACTTAAGGGGGCTGAATAATTTTGCACGCCCAATTTTTCAGTTTTTTATTTGTTAAAAAAGTTTGAAATATCCAATAAATTTCGTTCCACTTCATGATTGTGTCCCACTTGTTGTTGATTCTTCACAAAAAATTACAGTTTCATATCTTTATGTTTGAAGCCTGAAATGTGGCAAAAGGTCGCAAAGTTCAAGGGGGCCGAATACTTTCGCAAGGCACTGTATATATAGGAGGTCCTGGGGCTTCAGGAATAAATACACTTTCACATTGTGAGGAACTTCTTTTTGCCTGGGATGAGTCGAACCCAGGTGTCAGGGCTTCAAAGCACTACTGACAGAGCTGGGCTCCCTCACGTCTTATACACAGAACCACATCATCACACAGTGCAAACATACAATCAACATGCTAAACCATACCAAAATCTATATATTCAATGTAAAGCTACATGTAATGATAAAACTATCCACCTTTACAATACATATATATACACACACCACAGTCAACCATGGAGAATGCCAGTTTACTCTTGTAACAGAAGGAATCTTGTATTTGTAATTTCAGCCAGAAGCGACAGAAGTATCTTATTTGTGTTGTAATCCATCAGTTAACAAACCGGACAATGATTTGTACTATGGGTACAGTAGCAATCAGGGAGTATTTGCTTACAGTGCACGGTATCCTGCCCTGTGACATACCGATGCAGACTGTAAGCAGAAATGTACCCGGTGACAAGGTGTAGGAGGGGTTTGCTAAAACTAAACGACAGTGGGGAGTAGTACAGGCAGGGGCTGAATACCACAGGGTCGATGCTGAGGAATTGAAATTCCAGATACAGGATTGTATATATGCTGCTGAATGCCGAAAATGTCATTGTTTTGCATAAATGTCATTGTTTTGCACAATGTCTGTACAGATGACAATTATACAAACAATGCTACTGCAGACGCCAGTGTTCTCTACTGTATTTTAAAAATAACTAATCAACTACATTCCACAGCCATACTCTGGGCAATATATACCATACATTGTGGATTGTGGTTGTATACATGGCACATACCGTTATGGACGGATGCTACAGCTTTATGTCATTTACATTAATTTTGTTTCTTTCTTTTAATTGTTTTTAGCACACAAATACTGTACAACATATGGCACCCGTTTGGCTATTTTATTTTTAACAAAAGGAACTTATCAGTGTGTGTCATTATTGTATTAAATGTTAAAAAAAAAGGTTATTAAAACTGTTCACAGCACAGCAAAAGCAAACACAATGAAGATATTTTCAATAAAATGTTACATTTAATAAAATGTTTTCTAGGCAGACCTGTTTTTTTTTTTTTTTGTTTGCTTGTTTCCAATATGCTTGACGCAAATGCAACAGAATGGAATTGAAAAGTCTGGTAACCATTGCATAAATCTTCACATAGAGACACTGATACACTCTGATACAAAAGACGTCTTTCCTCATCTTTTAATGTGAACAATAGTGCTAAATACCTGCATGTATAATGGACGAGGCAATGCAAGGAGTATCCCTTTTGTAAACATTAGGTTTATTGTTAAGCTGCGTACATTCAAGGCCACAGAATATATACAGGTAGCAGGAAAGCTCGTTCAAAAAGTGAAATGTCTGAAACATAAATAAAATACTTAAATATTTATTATTTAAAATAAAAATAACCTGTGTCATGGCTAGCCTATTATTGGCAGTTTTATGTAATTATAGAATACAAAATCATATATTATCTGTTTGATAAACAGTAGCAAAAAAAAGGTTACAAAGAGCTATTAGACATGAATACATGTATTAGTTTTATACAGGGAATGTAATACTTGTCAGTCACAGGCACTGTTGTTTTAAAGATTCACACACGTTTAAAAACACATTGAAACCACTGTTGTAGGTCCCTTTTTGGATTTTCTTCATAAACTTTCTAAAATGAAAATTTGGAAACATTAGCTGCCGTACAAGGTAGAGCACAGAAATTAGAGCCATTAGAGTTATCCCATTAAAAAAAAAAAATTCAAGGTATCAAGCCCTGAAATATAACAATGTAACTTTACACACACACACACACACACACCATAATGCAGAGCAGAAACATCCTTGCGTTTTCTTCTCAAAAACGTTGAAATCTGACTTTGTCGTCAACATAAGATAGGGAGGGAAAAAAAACGGGCATTCTATAAGACCAAGACAAGAAGTTTTCCTTTTCCAGTGTTAAAAAAAATTAAATTGAGTATGGTGCAATAACCTTACAAAGACTGACAATTTTGGCGTTTCTAGCTAACATCTCTCTGCTTTAAAATTAAAATGAATTCTGAACCCCTTCCCAACCAGGTTTCAGCTTCTACTGTATGGTACAGTTTCACATTATGCAGATATTTTACAAGAATCATAAGATAGCAGTGTTACATATTACACATAATGCCCAACACACTAAAACAAATAAAACTGCACTGTTTGCAAATTACGGCAGGAGGGTTCTACAGCAGTAACGTAAATATGCACATACATCTTATATGGAATACTCAAAGCGCATCAAGGCATTTTTTTTAATTATAATTATTTTATTTACACTAACAGTATTCCATCTTGAACCAGACCGGCACATGGTGGGAGAGTTTTAGCGATTTCATGTCAATATTACCTGGCATGAAATAAATAGCCCAAAGGTATTGGAATTACATTGAGTAACAGCACAGAACACCTGCTACCCACTGGGAGGAAAGACAGCTTTAAAAGATGACATGAGAGATCACATTCGTTTTTGTTCCTTAGAAGGGCTGCCTCGGATAACCTCTGTCAAAAGAACAAGTCAATTCCTAATTTAAAAAAAAAAGAAAAAAGAAAAGCAGCAGCCATTAAAGCTACAGTAACACTTAAAACAACAACAATAATAATAATAATAATAATAATAATAATAATAATAATAATAATAATAATAATAATAATAATAATCATCATCATCATCAAGAAACCATGGTGACGAACATAAATGTTTTTTTTTTTGTTTTTTTTAATTCCCGGTATCCACAGTAATATTAATGTTACCATGTGTTAAGCTGATACTTTAGTAAAAGACCTTGCAGCTATAGTAAATGCAAAAAAAATGAAATACAATACTCTGTTGTGTAATGGTGCTTTCCTTTAATTTGTCGTGGATAGTGGTGTTCTCAGTGATATGATAAATGGCCAAGTTACTGTAACTTTAAATCTGCAGCCCCCAACATTTTTTTTTAAATAACAATATGTTTCCATTTTACAGTCAGTCATGCCGTCAACCAGGGCCTTTGAACAAATCAATTTCAAGGCAGTTTAACAAAATGACCAACATATATAAATATATTAAAACTACACATACATTGTATTATGGTCTAGTGAAGATGAAATGCAATTAATGCATTTTTTTGTGATAATAAAATAAAATCTAACCTCCCTGGTACATTGTGCAGTCAGAAAACCCTTTCCCTCTCATGTGTCCCTTTCATTATTATTATTATTATTATTACTACTATTATTAATGACCTGCATGTAAGCGTATGGTGCACAAGCAGAACAGAATTATTTTCAGAGGCTCATTCTGAGATTGACCTTTGCTATGACTGTGAAATGTGCAACAGCACTGGCTAAACCTGTACTAAATAGTTCATTATGCAGACATGTGTACACAAACACATGCCTGAAAACGAACAGCGTTAAAAAAGGGTCAATTTGACTCCCTGCCTAGTCCACTAGGTAATGTGACACATCAATAACAATGGACAATATTCTATCTTCTTTTTGCCAAAATGATGGCAGTCCCATTAAACATTACTGATTAAAGCACTCCTACTGGTGTTTAGTTCAACAAAAAGGTGCTTTAACAAAATAGTATAGCATCTTATTTACAATTAAGAAATCTAAACAATGTTTCACGTTTGTACAGTGCAGTCATATATGAAAAAGGGGATTAGCCTCATTAGTTTCCGCAGCCATGCGGCAATGAGTTACAATGTGCATTGCAGCAAGTTAATAACCCCTCCTGAGTTTAGAAAACTAGCCTGCAAAAAACAAACAACATTATTCAATTTGGTACGAGTAAATGTATGTACACGTGTTTAATGCCTGGTGATAATCCGACAAGCAGGCATAGCAGCAAAAAGAAAAAAAAAAACATTCCATTAGATAAATGTTGCCATTTTTTTTTTCCTTTTTCAAATTACCCATCTTATAGGCCTTTTGTGAAATACCTTGAGTGATATCCACAAGCGTTCCCTGAAAATGGATCCTCATCTAAAACACATTTCCCTCCCTGTTCAGTATTTCTTTCAATACCCCTGTTCTTTTTCTGATTGCCATCCAACAATGGTGCAGCACTGGTTGCCTAATGTGTGCTGACACAGACATGGTATAGAATTTCCTTGCAACGCACTGTGCGTGTTCTACTGCCCTTCCTGTAGTCCTGGGACTTCGCTTTATCCCCACTGCTCTCATCACATGATGCAGCTGTTACTCTGCATTGCTTACGTCACAAAAAGAATACTACAGCTTATTTAAAAATGGAAATCCCAAACCACATCCAAACCCATTCTGCGTCCCAAGGCCCCAACACAAAACCATCTCATGTTTGTCTTGCTGCTGTAATGCCTGACCTCTTTGACTGTGTCACGGTCCTGTACAGACATCAGTTATTAACCATCTATTTTGTTTTTGTGCAGGCCGCTAGACATTTCAAGCGTGTTAATTTGCCTCACTTGTGACTTTTCTCCGATACCCAGGTAACTCTTTTCCTTTCATGAAACACAATTTAAAAAACTCAGCAAATTGGATCATGCCTCCAACTAGCCTTCAGCCATGCATTTTTCTATTATACACTGGCTGCATTTCCTCTGTCAGACAGAACTTAAATGAGTCCCTGTGTATTGTGAAGGTGATCCGGGCTGTGTAGACCTTTACTGATCGTCAGAAGCAGGAATCCTGGAGACGCTCTACAGCTTGGTTTCAGGCCCCCGCGCTGTTAACACAGGGAAAGAGTCTCGTATCCTAGCAACCTCCACTGCGCAGAGATGTCCAAACACCTTGTTATACCATTCAGGAGAGCGGCCCCTGAAAACAGAACAAAACAATGTAAATTACATATGAGGCTAGGTAAGCAACCACAAGGCAGTCGATACAATAGGGAGGGATGAATAAAAAGAACATCTAGGAGTACTCAATTTGTTGTAGCAGAAATGTGTCATCAAAAATAATTCTGAAGCTAGCAAACAACTTTAGATACTCAAAATGTGACATCACGCAAGCGGAAGCACAGGTCTTATATTTGTTTTCTGCTCACCTGAGGTCGGCACGGCAGACGTGCGTCAGTCTGGAGCGGCCCATCCCACAGGGTTCGATGAGGTACCTGGAGCTCAGGAGCAGCGCGCGCACGCCGCCTTCCAGCTGCACCTTGTCGTGTTCCACCGAGGCGCACACGAGCACACACACCCCCTTCGGAAGATCACTGTGCCACTTTCTGAACCAGATAAAAAAAAACAGTCAGAACGCAGCAGAGCACAGGAGAGGTTGCAGGACATGACACAGGTTATATATCTCCTTCAGTCACAGTGCACACAATTGTACCATCTTAACCCTAAACCTCTATGTATCTATTCTATAATGCATATATGGCAGGGCTACTTCCCGAACTCCATAGAGTTCACACAAACTGTTTTAACATTTCTAAAAATGTAATTCAACATGTGTGACCAAAGGGGATATTGTAGACCAGCACTGTGGTATTTACTATTGGGTATATACAGACCCATAACCAGCTACTCCAGTGTTTAATATAAATTCAACAGATTTTTTATGATTTATTATGATTAATTGCAGCCATGTGCAGTACTCCACCTTAACACGATGAAATCCCTTCTCGGATGAGGTGCCATGCTGTCTGTGACGTAGTGATAGATTTCAGTGTTCTTGTCCAGGGCCTCAATCACCCTGCCGTGCAGTAAATCGTCATCCCACAGGTGGCGCTCTCTCAGCACTCTGTGCAGCACTGTGAGTGGTGGAGCCTCGATTTCTGTGGAGACCTTCCACAGACGAATGGGGTGCCCGTCCCCAGCCTGTGAAGGTGAGCAACGCAGGTGAGGCACTTCACTTCTTATGAATGTCTTAAGAATAACCTTTACCAAAGCCACAAACATTCACAGGATTAGTTATTTCGTTCACAACCTAAAGCAACAATTGAAGGTCCTTTTGGGTTGTCTTTAGAGACTTATCACAGGTCAGACAAGGTCACAACTGCAAAGTCATCATGCAGATAATCCAGTAGCCTGGAAAGATCGTTGAAACCTATAGTACAAAACACATATGATCACTGTTGCACTAATCCCCAAACCATCCTTTTGCAGGTGGATTTAGCAGCACAATAGACTTGTCTGTCAAGTCTGAATCGCTGGAAACAGGATAACTCGCTGTCAAAAGCCCATTTTAGCGTGGTACTGGAGGCAGCAAACAGCCAAGGTTTACCGTGGCACTACATCAAAAACAATGATGCGAAGCTAGGAGACGACAGTTAAAATCATTAGTTACAAATTCCTTCTTGAAAGTGCCTGCGGGACCATAGTTAATTCAATTAATTTAAATTCAATTAAATTAAATGTGTCAGATAAAAGCTTTACAGTATTCTGATAGGTAGAAAAAAAAAAAAAAAAAAAAAAACACACACTCAGCAGAGCAGTTCATATCCACAAACCTTTTTGTATGATAATTCGGTGCTCTCAGGTCCTGGTGTGGTAATCCAGCCTTTAAACTTCTCCATCGATTCTCGTAACAGACCCTGGACACTGTCCTCCAGGAAGGCTCGATAATCCCTGGGCTCACCTAGCAGACTCCTGCTGAGCCCTTCCAGGGGAAGTGGGTGGGCGTCTGCAGCTACATAGGAGTTTCGGGACTGCAACATCATGTCATGGGGGATCTATGCAAGAGAAACCAAACACAAATGCACACAGTGAGTCTGCTTTAAAGACAAAGAGAAAACTACCAATGAATCCCCCGGTAGTATGATGTAAGGGGAGTGTGTCACATCAGAGCAAACAATTCGTAACAATGAAATTAACTGAAATTGCAAAAAAAAAGCCAAACCATAGATGTGGTCCGGAGGTTAAAAACAATGTGGCAGTGAAAAGGTTTCGTTCTACACCACCTGCAGTGGAAGGTTTTTTTTTTTTTTTTTTTTTAAATCACAGAATACAGATTGTAAAGTTTCAGGAAAGGAAAAGAGGTAACTGGGTATCACAAAAAAGTTACAAGTAGGGCAAATTAACACACTTAAAATGTCTAACGGTCTGCACAAGAAACAACTAAATCAATGGTTAATAAGTGATGTCTATAGGAGGACTGAGACACGGTCAAAGAGGCTGTTTTACCTGGAACAGCTTTTTGCACTCGATGATCATGTGAGTGAGTCCCTGGGTGGCTGCCATGTTCTCATTCAGGTCCTTCTGATCAGGCTTCCCAGCAGCCCCCCTCCTGTGTATCAATCTGATAGAATAAGACATCAGACTTTAGTGATCAAGTCTCCCACACACACACACACACTCACAGTCTACAATACAGGCATTCAGAACAAACATATCACAACACATAGAGTGTCTTCTAGGTATCTATCAGACTTCACTCTTTTAAAACACTGGGTGGGAAGGTATTATTTTGAACTAAATACAGCACTCTAAAATGGCAGAAGGCCCTTCACAAGGCTTGATCACAAGGTTTACTTGTTAAGTTATAGACTTCATACAGTGTGAAAGACAGAGGGAATACAGACACGCCGATTATTCCCCTCTGTTCGATGCTTAACTGAGATTATGGTGTGAGAAAGAACATTGCAGCTTTTTCCTCCTAAAGGACAGGAGTCTGCTTAACAAGATAACACGACCATTGACCCCAGCAGCAGTGGAGTTACAAACCTTCAACTGAAAGCAAGGGCTTTCAGCAATAACACCATAACTGTATATCCTACCCACCCCGGGTACACTCTAGTGCTGCTCCCCAGAGAAAATAAGTGTATACGCACGCACGCACGCACATACACGCACACACGCACGCACGCACACACGCATGCATGCATGGTACCAGAGGAGAGTACAGGATAAGCAGCTCTGCACAGTCCTCGTTAACAGTCCAGTTTTAATACAGATACATTCAAATTGAAGCAGTGTTTTCAATTCCTAAAATCCAGCCTATGGAACTTCCTACCAAGAGAAATATGTGATTCTGACTTCATTCAGGTCCCTTAAGTTTTCTTTTTATTTTATCCTTCCTTCAGCAATCCCTAATACCTCTTACAATGGGATTCGTGTCATGAACGGAGCAGCCGAAATACAATGGTCCCATTTCGTTTTATAGCCTCACAAGCAGAAGATAAAATGACAAAGAATGGAAAGAACGATTCTCGTAGGCCGAGAGATATGGCGGTCCGTGTAGGTTTCTAATTAATACTAAGCACTTCAGATCAAAAACCCCGGTCTGAGACAGCATTCATTCACATAATAACATCAAGAGTCTTATAAAAATAAGTCATTCTTCATTTAAACCCAATTCACCTCTGGTGCAGGGGTCCTTACCTGGGGGAGGTGCTTTCTTTCTTGGACACGTTGAGGTGGAAGATGGAGGGGGCCAGGCACACGGCCAGGTTCCCAGGGGTCATCTGGTTGTCCTGGGCGGAGGCGATGTCGCTCAGGAAGTACAGCAGGGTCTGCAGCACCTCCCGGTTCTCGTCTGGCAGGAGGATGACGGCCGCCTGCACAGCCTGCAAACGCTGCTCCTTCGGGACACCTGAGAGGCAGAGGGAACCGAAGATTTGCATACGGTGCTGCTTGGCCGGCGGTAAGCACAGAAAGGGGGACCAGGGGGTGAGCGAATGTCAACAGGGTCTGATAAGAATATCTCCGCCCACCACATCATAGAATCTTATATAAGGAAGCAGTTCAATTCCAGGTCTCTGTTCTTGAATGGTGCACATGAAAGGCAATGCCTGCTGCTGATACTACTACTACTACAGAGACCATAGGATAGTGTGTTATAATTATTCTGTGCATATGACCAAGCGTTTATTTAAACGTGCCCCTCTCTCTCGTACTCACACTGATAGATCTGGAGAAAGGTGTCAGTCAGCTTGCTGGTGAACACAGGCTCTGGAAGGTCCCTGAAATACTGCTTCAGCATGTCCGCCACGTCATAGGCAGACTGCCCCTCGTAACTCACGTGGTCAGGCGAGGTCTCGTTCATCTTCCTCAGCATCTGGATCCGAGACTTCACACCTGACTTCCGGAAGATACCAACCTGGACAGCAGGACAGGAGAGGCTCAATACTGTGTGAGCAACCTGAACTGGTAACCCACTGAGACTGGCTCAACAGCAGGAACTGAAATACACCTTTCATTGCTGGACCACTATCTCATGGTCAATACTTTAAACCTACATTTAGTTGGTATAACACAGTAACCTCAAGTATATTGTGACATTCATATAAAATACAATACAGTTAACGAACATCTGCATGTTACAACACAGAGCAGTTGAAAGTTTCTTTCGAAAGGATTTTTATCTTTATATCTCTGAACCAAAAAGAAAACCCATTCTGTGTGTTTGTTTGCTATCCCAGATAACATCATTTAGTGTTAAAATATAGAATGTATGGGTAGTGAAAGCGGGTGCCCTGCCCTTCTATTGCACAGCACAAAAGCACAAAAGAACACTACCTGATAATGATAAGGCACTAGGCAAAAAGTATTTTTTTTTATTGATTTTCTTCCAAAGAATTTGGCTTTCACAAAGTAGTAACTTTATAGCTGTTCCCAGCAGAGATTCCTAATTAAGTTAAAGTGACATCTGGGGAATGTATGCTTGGGGGGGACTGAGAGTATGGTGGCACACAGCTTAATTAAACATCAGGCTACTTTTGGTAAGTGTCGACATGCAGAAGCAAACTGACCAAATGTCCTGTTTGCCCTGTGGTACAGGACATAGCTCGTAATGGGAACACTGCTAGCGGCCCTCAACCAGCAGTGTTAAATGAAGTAGTCCCGGCTGGACCTACCTGGTCCAGGCACTGGCTGCGGATGTATCGCATGGCTTGCTGGATGCTCTGAGGCAGGGGCTGCCCGCTCCGCTGCACGTTGATGATCGGGGGAACCCCAAACACTTTCTTGTCCCGGTAGTCAGGAACTTTACTTCTCTTCATGAACTTTGGCACCGTCCTGTAAAGCAGGAGAATTCAGAGATTAAACCAGATCAGATTAACAAATGGAAAGCGGCCCAGGCATGCGCAGGATGGTACTGTGAGAGGAAGGATGCTACTAACCAGCTCCAGCCCTGCTTATTGGGCACAGAGTACTTCTCCATGATGGCAGTGAGTCGCAGCAGTGAGAATTTCTGCAGCAGGTTGAGCTGAGCGGCTGACTGGCGGTTGATCTCCAGAGATGCAGAGGTCAGGCTGGGACGATGCGAGTTCTGGAAACTGTGCCACCTCAGCTTCCTGAAGCAGCAATGCACAGCATGAGAAACCATTTAAAAACAGAGACAACTGCACATTCCCTTTGATTCTTATGAGGGTTAACTTTACTTTTACATCTTGCTTTTAAAGCATAGCGTTATCTTGTGTATGAATATTGAGATGGTGGAATTGTGAACTGCAAATACAATTTCTATAAGGTAAAGTGGAACGATTGTTGTCAGATTGCAGTTTATTGTCCTAGTATTTGTTACACTGACAGCGATTTGCTATACCCACCTGTTACAAGACACCAGCCATTATACAAGGTTGTTACTGAAGCAACAATCTAATATCCACAGATGAAAGATCAGTTTATTTATTCTGAAAGTTCTCACCTACTAGGCCTGGTCAACGAGGCCCCCACTCCCGAATCCCTCCGTTCCCTCATTTCCATCTCTTCTGCTTCATTTAAAGAATTCCCTGTACTGTCAAAGTCACTAGCTGCGGTTCCCACGTCCGACATGGACTGCTCTTCGAAATGGACACTGGATGGGAAGATGGGGTCAATGGGCAGTTCAGACTCCAAGTCATCCAGCTCGGGACAAACTCTTTTGGACCAGAGATCGATCGTGTGCTGGAGCCCGTGAACATGCTGCAGGATATCGTCCAGGTCGCAGATGCCTCCCGCTCCTAAATTGAAAAGGTCCTCTGAGCTGCCGTACGCTTCAGGTACGTTGTCATAGATGCTTCCCATGGAGCTGCACGAGTTCCTGCGTGGACGAAACCTGCCAAAGCCTTGCGATTCACTGCTGCTGCACATCGAGATCTCTAATGACATGTTGCCCGATCTCCAGTTCCCAAGATTTTCATTGGCTGCGGGACATAAACTCTCAATGGAGAGGGACTTGGGGAAGGTACCTGGCTTGTGGTCACTGGGGAGGTAAACAACACAGTCCTTCTGCAGATCCAGTGGCCTGTGAAGCTGTTGTGTCCAGTTGGGAACCTTTAAGCTCATCTCATAATCCTCTAAGTAAATCCCTCCACTTTTGGTTTTCTGTTTCTGTTTCCCACTGCCTTCAGAAGCAGGCTGGCCGGCGGTAGCTCTACAGATGGTCTTCGTCCTTCTTTTAAATTGAGAGCTTTCAGGTATGTTCTGTTTCAAGCCTGGAAGGCTCTCGTTGGTTGTGCAGCTCATCGAAGACTGTAGTGGCCCTTCCTGGAGGTCACAGCCTTGGGTGTTGGAGTCTTTTGCTCTGGCTGCTTCTCTGTCCTTATCCTTTCTTCTGAAAGATCCGATTTTCCTCAGGAAGCTTTGAGATCTGTGCTTCTTTGGCATCTCCTTGAGAGTCAGCAGGTCTTTGGAGGAGCGGTTCTCTGTGAGACTGCGGCTGGACACAGCAGGGATGTCCAAGTGACGGGAGGAGAAGCTGGAGTAGGGTTCTGCCATGGTGAGCTGACTCCTCGAGGTTCCTCCAGAGCTCCCCGCGCTGCTGCTGCTGCTGCTGAGAACAGACACACCCTCCAGGTCGCTGAAGTCGCTGAGGACGCTCTCCCGGCTGGCTGAGGCTTTCATGTCAGAGTGGAGGACCTCAGGGCTGTGAGAGCTGGGAGGAGGGAAGGACCCCAGTCTGGACCATCGCTTACTGTCCCGCTGGAAGGCCCAGCGGTCACTGATGGCACACAGGTCCTCCTCTTCCGAGTCTTCGCTCTAAACGGCACAAAGAAATGGCAACATATTAATCTAAAGCCTCAGTACAGTAACAGACATATATGCCAAAAATAATTCATTACAGATTCATGCATGGATACAGTATTGCCTACTTTTTACTGCTGAGCTTTGATAATCAGAAGAGATGCATTTCCCAGCTGAGCCACTGACTCGCGGGGGGACTCTTTGCCTAAAGTCTTGTGCAAGGAGGCCTAAAAACATCACATCACAAAGAACACCAACCTGTTTGCGCTGGAAATGGACTTCCAGCTTCATAGAGGCACACTTGTTCAGAATTGTCAGTCTCCTAATAGGAAAAGAGCAAATGTCATTAATTGTTTAGAAAATCTAATACAGAACTGTAGTCAATCCCAGAGGAATAGTGATTAATTGTCAGCAAGCGTCTGTCAATAAGAAAATACTTCCCCTTAGTCTTGAAACCTGGAATTGCAAATAAATCTTATTTTATTTGCAGGAAACCTAGGCCTATATTGTGTTGTGCATTCCTGATTATACTAGGTGCTCTGTGTTGTTTAATGAGCCAGGCCTATTGCAAGATCTTTTCTGTCTATATATAAAGGTCACATTTCAAGGAGTTTTGTTCTTTGCATTTCAAGGAAAGAGAATGGCTTGACAGGGAATGGAGACCCTTTCCGACTGTCAGCACGCTGACAGTGATGAGTGGAAACTCAAGAGGTTCCCACACACACTGCAGAACAAAACAGGACGGGTATCTCTGCAGCAAGAATGGAAAAATGTACAGACATCTGTTCACTGCCAACACTTCAGCCTGTGTGATTCCAGACAAACACAATCTGTATTAGGAAGCTCAATGGAAATTTCAACTGAACCCCAAGCATGTTTGTGCAATACTCAGACCCACCTATAGTATTTCTCAATAGCGATTTATCAATGTGCTTCATCAGGTAACTTTTCAACGCTGCTACCTGTAGTTTGCTCTTGGTAAAAGGTCAGTATCTTAATCCAGGGTCCCTCCCCACCCCACAAAGAACATCCAGTCTGGCTCAAATCTGTCTCAAAGTTCACACTGACATTAAACTGATACATTGCACACCCACACTGTTACAAACACGGGCAAAATGACCTGCCGAACATGCAATACTCCACCTCAATTAAAGCTTGGTTCTCATTCAAATAACACCAGCACACAAAAACGCACTCTGCATCTTTTCCTACCAGTCTTGACTTCAAACTGATTTTAGCCTAAGCTTGCATACATACCTTTACGTGTAAAGTACAGTGTGTCTCTCCCCCCCACCCCCCGCCTCCCGCAAAAGGTATGCAAGGGCAACATCTAACACCTTTTAAAGCAAATATTTCACAGCCACTCCACAGGGAGCTATACCACACTGTATTATTTGCTTACATGATAACAGGTCTGTTTACAGTCACATTGCAAGGAATATGCTTGGAATAAAAACCTGCAGAAGCAATTGATAGGTCACTCAATGCAATGAATGGTGCTACCGAGGAGGCAGAAACGCAACACAAAGAGCAACAGCGGTGAAAGAAAGACGGAAATCCCTGCCTGCCGGTCCTGGCTCGCTGGATGAGAGGAGGACTGTTCAAATCCCAGCACTGTGATGCTTTGCAATAATTACAACCAAGCCCCAAAATGAATGTTATAGCACTGCTATACTTACAGCAGCTTTCAAAACAAGTACTATATAAATAAAAACTATGTAAACGATGTGCAAATATGCAACTCCTTATTCCTGCTAACGCATAAAACACACTAAGCAAAATCAATGATCTTTACCACAGTTTGTTGTTGTTAGGTGTTTTTTAAAAGCCGCTGTACTGCAGGGGTCGTATTTTGACTCGAATCTAGGGGAAGGTAAGAGTTATGGTATTTCACACTGCACCCTTGTTTTTTTAAACCATGTAAAAAAGATCTGGACACTGGAAGCTTGTTTGTAGTGTGTCCTTCATATTGCTCAATGTAGAAGATTCTAGTTACCTGCAAAGGGATTTCAGCGAGTCCCGGTCCAGAAAATCATGGTCCTTTTTCACAGAGGCGATGTCGATGGGAAACAGAGAGTCTGCAAAACAAACCACAGCTACAGCCTCGGAACTCACACACTTCCTACTTTTGTTTGCAAACAGGTCAGGGGAAATTAAAAGGATCTCCTAACTTCTGCTATGTGCTGAACCAATGCATTTTCACAGGCCTCCCTTGCCAAACTGCTAACTGTATGCAAGAAACGCAATATTATTACGTTTCATAATTCATAATTAGAGTTTAGAAATTTACAGCAGTGTACGTTTTGCATGAAATTATTCTAAAAAGGGATACAAATAACTCTACTGAACATGCACATAACCTTTCTTACAGGATTCATTTGTAACAATATCTACCGGGAACTGCAGAAAGTTTCATGACGTGGGGTTGGAGCTGATGAGGCCAGTGAGTTTCTCATTTCTCACGTCTGTTATTTTAATGTCTTGAAGTGCCTCAGCACAAACCGACCACAAACTGGACATTTATAGTCACAAGCTGCTTAGATTCTCTTACGTCTAGAGAATGCAAATCATTGTGTCTGTGTGTTTTATTAAGTGCATTTCAGTCTCAGCCAGCAACTGTCTTGAGTCATCTAATTAAAATCCAGACTTGCGTGCAAATTCATTCAAGACACATTCTGAAATTGCAAGAAACAGTTTGCTCAGGTTTCAGAATCACATACAGTAGATTGTGTCAAACAATGATTTTAGGAGAATTTGAACTGTTATAGCAGTGACCAAGGGTCCAAAGAAAGAGGGCCTCTGTCTGGCACAAGCAACACGAAGACACATTACTGTGCTGCTGTGCTATTTTCAATCAATTTTTCTGTGCGCTTGAAAAAAAAAATCATGATATATATATATATATGTGGAAAAACATGTGTCCCACAACATCCTTACAATGCATCATTTCCAGCTATTGTTTCCCTATTCTCCCTCCTCCCAAGGCCATTCAGAGTTGAAATTTGTGATTTTTGACAAGCTGCCACATGTTGAATAGGACAGTAAGCAGGGGAAAGGTACCACTCTGCAGAGAGCAGCCCACGAGCCACAGCGGTTTGCACAGCGACAGCTGCAAGTTCACAAGCTCACATTGGAATTGCATTCTTGTTCTGGAAGCCAGAACCTAAATGGAGCATCGAAATCCAGAAACGCATTCCTGCTGCTCTTTAAAAGAACACATTTTCAAACCAAGGAACAAATATATTGGGAACAGGAGGAAGGAAAGTGTGTGGGGGTGCAGCAAAATCAATCTAAATGTTTATATTATTTGAAAAGGAGGCATTTAAAGCCGAATCTGCATCTATTATAATTATGCATATTACTTTATGTAAAGTACAGTATTTGGCTAATCACATAAAGTTCATTGGCGAGGAGCCAAATGAGCATATCTGGCAGATTTAGTTTTTCTTCCTGTAATTAAATCTTAACTGAGGTTTGAAGAGAAGCCTTTTTATTTAATGGCAGCAGCAGTTTAATGTGGTGCCTGTTGAAAATGTAAATGGCTTGGTTGATTACACTTATGCCAGAGGCTTTGATTAATGTGTTGCCTCACTAATCCAGGTATTACTACCTTGGCCTATGTAAATTTATTCAGCAGTTGCCTGCATGGGGCCTCTATTGCGTCAGTTTTGTTATTCAAAAGTGTCAGTTACTCTATTTTTTTTTCAAAAGTTATAACCTAACTTACTGAAACTGGCTTGCATTAAATATCTTCTGATTACAAAAAGAAGCAGCAATACTCTTTGGAGTAAAGGACATTGAAAATCAGCCTTCCACGACAGTGACTGTCGAAGGGAATTATTTTGGTAAATGTGCAAACTGTGAAATGAAATTAACCTCAAGCTATACATTGCACAGCAGCAGATAGACTGCAGTACTGCACATGTGCACGGTCCATATTTACCTTCATAAAGCTGTGCATATTGCGGAAATCCAGCTGCCTGAAGCCAATCACAAGCTTCCGTAGCCTCAAGTTCTGGAAGAAAACAAAAATAATAATAATTTTCATACAGGAGCACGATTTTTTTTTTTTTACATTTCTTTCATTATTATTATTATTATCATTATTATTATTATTATTATTATTATTAGGACTTTAGACATGCTTTTGGCATACGAGAACCATTTATCTTGATTTCATGATTTCTGATAGCAAACTGTATACAAGGGCATGGTAATTGCAGGCTAACAATTCCCAGAAAAAGATCTGGAGAATACCCATCATTTATCTGAAACCAAACGATTACATGAAGGGCTCTGGAAAAACAGACGGATAAGAAAACTGGCTGCACTCCAGATACAGCTGGATAGCAAACAGGCTCTACTCCACACATGCCCCAAATCAAATTTGCTCATGGACGGTTGCGCATCTGCCAGACAGCAGCCTGCTTTACAGCAGAAATGAATGGGCTGTTATCGACCCTTTAGGTTAAAAGCAGCTTAACTAGTTTATAACACAGCGAGGCTTGCAGGAGAAAGTCCCATCTCTGCCAGCAGCTCTCGCCATCAGAGACAGTTGTGTTTAGAAAGCCATATCTTACTGAACAAAAGACAGTAGAACAATACCAAGAACAGACCCTCATGAAAATCCATACATTATGAAAAGGAAATCAGGAACAGCACACAACTGACATTTCACCCAGTTCACCCAATTCAACCCCACAGCGGTGTACTAGATCTCTATCCAGAGAGCCAGTGGGGTGCTTGCTAGAATACAGCAGTGCTGGGGTGGAAAAATAAAATGTCAATGTTCACGTCAACACATATTGTACTGCAAGGAATGCATGTACTGTATTTAAATGGGTTTGAATGACATGGTCTGCTGCACCTACTTCAGATATGAAGCTGTCATTTGTAATGCTGTCATTTGAGGAGCCTGTATTATTGTACATTTTCTTTTTATATACTTAAATGTAACACTTCTGTGGCTTGATATGCTGCTTCAGCTTACAATTCAAATAATGTTTATCCCATTATTGCAATACAAGCAGCTGGCAAGTTAGCATCATTTCTTGACCTTTTAATAGACTACGTCTTTGCCATTTCTTAAAACTTTTAAAATTCCTTAAATCTCCAAATCTCTAAGCGCTGACACAGGATGAATCCGCTGGTGATTAACCTGCGTTCCCAAGCTTATCTCTACAATGTGTGCTTCAAAAGCAGTGGGCAGCAGACTTGCAATGGCATGCACAGCCTTTCACTGCCTAGGTCCCAAGCCAGCTCAGCTGACACGCAAGTCCAGCGTACAGGGAGGTTGCGTGAAAAGTCAGTTAAATGAACAATTCAGGAAAGCAGTAAATTAATCCTCGCCAGACCCATTATTGAATAAAACATGTAAGGATGAATGCTGGGGAGATATATATTATAAAAACTGGAAAGCACAGTGCATTAGAAAGCTCATGAGTACAACCGTCCAGACCTATTCATGTGCCCAGGAGGCTGCAACAAAATCAGCTGCTCGGCAAGGCTTGTGAATATATAAAAAAAAAAAAAAAAATCTGCAGTAATACTATTCTCTCTGGACGAAGTTTGTCTGTCATCTGTTCATTTTTTATTATGATCTAAGACTAAGAGTCGTACCAGATGCTACCCTTTTATCAGGGTACCTTATACTGTATAACTGACCTCATACCAGGACCCATGGTATCAGGACCCACCCTGAAATCCCATTCTTTTTCATTCAGGTTTCAAGTATATACATTGAATCAAGCCGGACTGAACTGAAATGAATAAAAAACATGAAGTAAAAGAGAAAGAGTTTCCATACCTGCAGCAAAAAGCAATCTGAAATCCACAAGCCTGCAACCAACAAACTGCACACTGCCACAAGGAAATCAACACCATCACCATCACAGGAAGCTGTTATTTTTAGATGTGATCCCTCAGTCCAGTTTTCTTTGGTGCCGCATTAACAGTCACACATTGTTCAAGGCCAGAAAGAATTCAAATAGAATATATTTTCTTTCCGCAGCAAGCTGCGATCAGTTACTGCTTCTATTTTTGTTGTTGGATTGTCAAACCTGAACGCCAATCTATCCCATACAGCAGGTTTCTCCCGCTTCTCTGAGGTTATCAGCAAAACTGTCTGGAAGCCCGTGTGCTCTCTATTTCTGTCCTGTGCCTGACACGTATATTTCAGCAAAGTGACACCATGAGGAATGACATTTCCAGAGGAAGTGGTGCTTCCATTTCGTGCGGCTCTCTTTTCCTTTTTGCCTGACTCGGCGACAGCCTGGCTCCAGGGCGGAGCTTCAATACAATCCATCCACCTGCATCCAGGTTCGACACAGACAGACAAGAGGATATGGACGCAGGTGGGTGGAGACTCGCCCCATTGCTTTAAATACATAGACACGGCACAGTATGTAAATTCTTCTAAAGCAAAAGGCATAATTTCCACAATCAAGACTTTTCAAAGTAGGTAAAAAAAAAACACAACACTGTCCGTGCTGACCTGTAACATGGATACCCTCCCTGTTTAAAATGCATTAAGCATGAAGCAGGGAGACAGATAATACATGTGATCTGACACCTTGGAATTGACTGTATGTTTTAAAGATAGGGCGGACAAAAAGGCTCAGCAGAGGACAGCGGTTGGGTTTGCCCAATTAAAGTCACACTGACACAAGGTCAGCTCTCCGAGCGCTGGCGTAGTGGGCTGTGTTTCCAATGAATCAGGAAGAGGAACGACAGACTGTCCTCTCCTTTTCCTCTTTCAACCATTTCAATGGAGCCATGCTGATGGCTCAGTGGGAGACTCTGACTGGAAGCGAGTGCTGTGACTGCCAAGGAATACATCTGCCAAAGGTTTTTTCAGAAGCTGGGCTAAGGAGCTCCAGAGGAATTACCCTTCACTACCATCTAAATGATTGGTAACAATGAGCTTTCAAAGGCAAACTTCTATTCTCAAAAACACAGAGCTGAATATGATGTTTCACAGAAGACAGATATGTTGAGACACATATTAATATTAGTGAATGCAGATTTTTGTAATGATGGACATCCAGTAATACATGTATTTTGTCATAGACTGTAACGGAAGTGCTTAAAATAAATTTCTGGGAACATTTATGTATATATTAAAAATCTCCATTTCAGCAGACACTGATGTCACAGTAAACCACTAGTTTACCAAACAATCCATTTTCTCCTCTTATACTGTAATCGGAGACGTTTGCAACCATGCACTGCCTAATTATAAACAATTGACCTAAATGACTCAGAAGAATAAAACCAAGGTAACCGACTTCCACACAGTCACTGAATGAGTTGGGATTCAATTCATTAAGCTATCACTATCAGCCAGTTGTTTTTAAACTGTATTTAAGAAAGACAGAATGAATGTGTTCAACACCGATTGTAGCTAATACAGTACATGCAACATAGGCTAGAAATACCCATACAAGTGCATCTAATCTGACTACATATACTTGCAGTACGTAATCTGCCAACACTGTTTAGTGAGGTGCAGAAATGTCTTGGCGCACACTTTCACAGAAAGCAGAGCACTCTCGCTCACTCTCTCTCCAAGGAGTTTGCACTCACTGAAAAACCTCTGTGTAATGGCACAGCATACAAGGAAGGCCTGCCTGCAGTCCAAACCCCCCCTCAAGATTGGGGAGGGGGGCAGTGCTTGTGCCAATTAAAAATCAAGATTTTTGTTATCTGGCTTTTTTTTTTTTTTATTCGGTAGCTTGAAGGCATTCAAACTGGAGCCTAATGCAACAATGGGGCCATTTAGGACCATCATAAAAACATTCAAACTTGTTTCTTGCTTGTTTTCAATTTGCATGCCCGTATTTTAATCCCATGCTTTACTGTATGCATTACAAAGATGTACAATAAAATTCATATATTTTGCATATGCAGTGAAGAACATATTCCTCCTACAGTATGCTACAAGTTAAAACTTTACACGAAAATGATGTGTGATGCTTTAATAAAAACAGCCTCCAGGGACAGCGACTGAATGAAATACTGAAGCTTTTAAAGACCGGGCTCTTTGGTTTCCTAAAGAATAGTAGTAGTGCCTTGGGATAAACAGAGAACAATTGGCCAGTTCATTGATACAGTTTAGCTCTGCCTATGGGGTGGGTATCTTTTTGAGTACACCCTTGTATGTGGTTTACTCAGGTTTGACTACCTTAGCTTCAAACAATCCCCCTGCCTCGCTCCCAGTTTAAGCGCAGGGGTCCAGCACAGGCCACCATCTGGTTTTGCTGGCCATGGGCTTCACGCCCACAGCTCACTCTGCCGATAGGGGCCCCCGAGTTGACTTCAGAATCTTAAAAAAAGAGAGGTCACGACACTGTGGCACAGGTGGCAGGGGATCCGTGGAATGATACAGAGAAGGGTTTACGTTATTCTAGTGTCACAAAAACAGCTTCTGAGTTTCCCTGCTGGTGATGCAATCTACTGACCATCCAACTTAGTGCATGCATGTTGAATATCTTGCTAGCTAGTACAAAATAAAAAAAATCCCAATTTGAAGAGGGATCCCTAGAAAAAACAAGCGGTAGCACAACATTCATTACCGATCATCTTTATGGCTGTACAGGGGACTGTAGGAGCTATTTCAAGTACAACAAACACACTGCCGCATAACCTGATAAATCAGTCTCATGAATCCTTCTTTTTGCCAAGTTATATAAACTGTACTGGTTTTTTTTTTTTTTTAATCATTTTTGCTCAAGAGTCAAAACCGGCAATGAAAAAAAAAAAAAAAAAAAGTCTTTCCCAGAGAATCAACAGCTGTTTTAAATCGCATAACCAATCAAACAACCAGGAATGTACGTTACACAAGGGCTTAAATCTACTGTCAGTGCACATGCTGGCAAAATAAAGATTCTTAAAAACACTGCACACATAATTCAGTGACTTGACAGGCAGTGGAGAGTTCATTCATCAGACCTTTAAGCTGTCATGGTGAGATGGTTTACTGCCTATTAAAAGTGACACTTGTTTATCAGTAAGGAGAGTTTCTGTATTATTCAGCATGTCTCAAATTCTATTGATTGTTTTGTTTTTTTTCTTGGGTGTGTATGTATGTGTATATATGTATGTGTATGTATGTATGCGTGCGTGTGTGTGTGTGTATGTATGTGTGTGTATCTGTGTGTGGAGAGGGGTTGGGAGGGTTGAATTCCACAGCTGAGAAACAGATGGCTAGCCACAACAAGGAAGTTTGGAGTGTGCTAAGAGGCAACAACTAGGAAGAGCCACATACCCCTCTGCATTGTGTGTCAAGCTTTTACTTACTTTGTAAAAATCTGTGCCACGTTTCCACATTTATTATAAATAAATACTTTTTTTTCCCTGGTCGCTTTGCTTTCTTCACCCTCATCAATGCTATTTCTTGCTTTATTATTTTATTGCTGTCGGTATAAGGGGCAAGAAATGAGTTCTGTACCAAAAGCTGAGAGTCTTCTTTTCATTTAGCATCTAGACTTCAAACAGACAGCCTTTAATTACTGGGCAAGAGGGCATGCAGCCCACTGAAGAGACAGCCAGTGGAAACTACAGAGGGCCAGCATCTCTACTGGGATTCTTCATAGGGTTTATAGACAAGACGGTTCATTGTGGTTACCTCACGATCCCAAACAAACCTGCAATTCGGTGCAACCCACCAAGCTTTGTGTTTAGAAACCCTGACATGGCTTCCAGCTGCTGTGGCACAGGCATGGGGCATTATTTGCATCCCACCACAGCCCATTATGATATCTAGTTTTCTATTTATAACCCGCCAAAAGCTTCTTGTAATTTCTTTTTGGAGAGAGACATTCAATTTAATTTAATAAAAGGACAGCACAACCCTTTTACATTTTAGCCATCTGCACAACACAATAATGTATTAATGAGCTACATTTCTGCAAATTTTCAATTAAGAAGGGGGGGGGGGGTTCTGCAACAGCAAATCTCCGGTCAACAGCAACCCTTTCCTTGCGATGAATAATGGCTATTGTGTCCATGGAATGTTTGGGAAATATTGTGTCACATCACTTTCCCAATGGGAGTCCACAATGTAAACCATTGATGTCCACAAGTTCAAAGCCTGTACTACTGAAGGCTTACTGTACATTATTATTTAATTAAAATTCTTTCAAGATTATACATGTATGACAAAAGAGACAGCTAGGCACTGTTCTCTTGGTAGCGCTAGCTATCAAAACATTTGTCAGGCAGCTATTCATAGCTGATTATATTGTACGTATACCACTGTTAGCTTACAGTAATACTCCTGTATAAAATATAGTACTTTCTCATTGGTCATTTTGGCTTTGTTAAGCTAAGCTTTCATGGTTTAATTTTTCACTTCTAATTTTGACCAACAAAATACCCACTCTAACCGAACAAGCTAGAATAATTAAGCTTATCAATGCAATTGCTCTCCTCGTATCTAACACTGGACACAAAGCGAGTGATGAAACTAAGAAACTTATTGGAATTGTATTAAAATATCACTTAAATCCATATACTTTACTGCACAAAATTACAGTTCATAAAATCACAGCCATGCAACTACCACCAACTGGAGGTTTTTGCCTCAGTGAAAGCTGAAAGTAAAGCTTCAAAAACAGTATTAATAGGTGTTGAAAGATCTACTATTTCCCCCTGATGTAATCACCACTCAGTGCAGTAGCCCTTCATCAGCCAGGAGTAAGTAATAAGATAAGACGTTAATCAGGCGAATGTATTAAGAAATCAATTAAGCACATTATCAACTTCAGGGCAAAACCGGCGAAGCGCAACAAACGTCTCAAATGTCTGCTAATCAAAATTGTCAAGAAATGTCAGTGTCCAGCTAAAGCAGAATTACAATCATAGTGCTGGACCATAAACAGAAAACATTTATGAAAGTGTCCTGGTTCATTATACACACGTACTGTACACTTACAACAATGCACACAAACCACCGACTTACCATTATCATCACGCGTTCTAAGCTTATCTCTGCTGCTCATTGAAAAGAAGTCATTGGTGTACAACACAGTTCGAAGGATGCTTTGACAAAGTTCAGAGTTCCGTGCAGAAAACAAATAAAAAGCACACAGAACGCAGTCTAACAACAAGCACAGTCTCAAACTAGTGGGACAGGTCCGGGTTTGCGCTACTGTACCAGGATAATAAACCCTGCCCTTCCTGACCTCATTCAAACTAAAAGCCATCTGGTTCCTCAAGAGCAAATGTCCCAAGAGCAGCAATCTCCTCCAGCGCTGGGCTGTACCATTCCCACAGGCTGGCGTGGGGGAACATTTCAGTCACAATAGTACAGTGGCTCAGTTGGGGCTACAGTCACTTTAGACGCGCTGCAGTGGGACAGTAACATTTCTATGGGAGTTCCATTGCAACCTACATGACTATCGTGAAATAAAATATCCATTGACAATCATTTAAACACACACACACACACCCCTGTATGATGTCCACCACATGTCTTTTAAAAGTAGATTTACCATTAAAACACATTTTTTTGATTATCAGTTTAGGCAAAAGTGCAGAGGAACTGTTGCCTATTTAACTACAATGAGTGCCAAGTGCAATTGAAAACAAAAAAACAGTTTACTGAACAGACCCTTGGGAACTGTTTAAAACAGATCCTTGTAATGGGGACAGAAAGCTTAGGAAACAGATTGTCATGATAAAAAAAAAGAATTAAATAAATCAAACGAACAGAAACTTCCGATCAAAACGACTGTGGACGATCTTTTGGTGTTTGCTTCACTTGTCAAGTACAATGCTGTAGCTCTCACAAAAAAACAGTTTCTTCCTCCTCCCTCGTCCGGCTTGTCTGCATTCATGGGTTTAGAGCTTTTAACCTCATCTCATCGACAGGGGACAGGACATACTAATGCCAGTGTATCACACAGCACTGCCCGTTACATATGTTACGCTACCCAGATCTGATTTCAGCAAAACATCTGGAGTGAAACTGAGCTATTGCACAGGAAGTAGGAACCATTTTTATTTTTATAGCATTGTCATTCGAAATACCTGCATATTTTAAAATCAAGAATAAAATGCAAGCCAATCACCTCAACAGAAGAAAAAGCGGGCCAGTGTTAACAGGGCTTGTGCTAATAACAGCTATGAAAACGGATATTCAAATCTTGGTTGGCACTCCTTTAAGTGGGTGCTTTTCCACTCGGACAGGAGGATTCAACAGAATTCAGTCCATTCTGGTGAATTAGTAACCATGAGGAGTCTTTTTTCCCCTTGCTGCAGAAGTCCTTAACTGTGACCTTGTGTTGCTGAGATTAGTGTACAGTATGGTGTAGTCCAACTGTGACGTGTGGTCTTGAACAAGAACAAAATCAATACGGCACAGCCAGACGGCTCCAGTAGCCTTCTGTTGTTTCCTGCTTATATTGGTCTTGTACTGTTTGCAGGGAGTGGACCAACATTCAGCTCCCACTAACAAGGTAATGCAACCACTTAGGCGGAGGTCAGGTCGTATTTAAAGCTCGTGAAGAGGAAAAGGGCTACAAAGCAATCACTCGTACACTATTACACTGCCTCACCGCATTGCACTGGTGCTGGCGTCAGATCGTTTCTTGCCAGAGTCTGCATGCATCCAGCATGTTCCTGTAAGCAGCACTAGGATGTTTGTTTTGATCACTGCTTGTGGTCATGCAACCTGCTCCATGAACAACCCTTCCCATCTCAGTTGCAATAAGTTGTTTTCTGTATCATTTAAAAGGCATTAAACAAGCTTTAACCGACACAAGTAACTGCAGCTGCACAGTACAATCCTTACAATCAAATCCAGTTCGTATATCCCATTCCTGATACAAACTGTATTCTTAGTCAATCAAGCTGTTCAATATTTGGAGATCTCCAGTGTTCTCGAGGCTGCACGCCTCAATGAGCAGACAGTGTACACAGTACACAGAGCGTGTGACAGGTCCACCGAGTCTGCACATGTTTTACATTCTCTCGCCCAGCAGAGTGGGACTGCACCATGTCAAGTGGAGTTCTTCAGTGTGACAGGTGTGATATTCTGCAGACACTGCCTGGATTCAGAAACAGGCCTGTTGAGTTATACAGTCTTTTATCTGCTTCACAAAGGAGGAGAGAAACAGCAGCTCGGACACTTCTGGAATGTGGCTCCAGAGCTGTGAAAGGAGACAACTGACGGCCGTGCAGGGAAATCTCACACCCGACGACTGTGCACTTGAACCTGACATTCCTGTCCAGCTGTCCCTTTTCCTTACTTTTGACTGTGTGTGTGTGTGTGTGTGTAGCGATGGGGGGGGGGGGGGGGGGGCGGGGGTACCAGTGTCACTGCTCTCCTTGCATGTGACAGGGGTACAGTACTGTAATCCTCCTTAGGGTTATCTTTCCTGAAATTAGCACTGTACTATGACATCCATGAAATTGGAGTTACAATAAAGTTTTTACCAAGAGGTGGTCTATTCAGCTGACCTATACAGCGGAGGACAGCATTAAGTATTCAAGATTTTCACCTTCTTTGTTTAAATAGACAAACATACTCTGTTATAGCTGTTGGAATTTACAAAGTTTTGAATGGGATAAATGGTGGCAGTACCTTGATCTGTCCCTGTTTTGATCAGCTAAATAGACCCCAAGCACCTCATCTGAACTCCTGTACAGCACATTTCTGAGTGTGATTGTGAAGCACGTGAGAAAAGCAAATGTTTGCAGATGTGTAGCAGATTAACTTGGCCACGCTTTCATGTCCCTGTAAAACAGAGAACTCAACCGGCTTGCGTGTCCCTGTTAGCTGTAACCTTCAGCCACGTGCTGAGCGAGAAAAGGTCACTTCCGATAGTAATCATGTAAACAAGCAGCTGGTTAATGATAACGTAGTGCTCTATGGCGAATGTGGCAATAAACGTAATTAAACCTGATAAACATGGTGTGTGCTTATCTGCAAGTGTTTATTAGGCTGACTGATATCTCAAACTCACAGGACCATTCTATTTTAGATGCAGTTAAGTGTAGATATTAAATCCGAGAAAGAGGACATCACGTTACGACTGGACATGAACTGCACAGTACAGAGCTCTATCCAGTAGGCTGACATGAATCCATTTTTAAAATGCTCACGCTTCTTGTACACTGGTTATAACTTTATTAATAAGATTTCCACAGCTGGCCACTGTGACTTAGGAAAGAAAACAAGCAGTTTTCTGTTTATAAAGAAAGGGGCCAGGCAGCATTGATCAGCACAGTTTAATTTGATGACTTCCCGACCAAGTAAAAACAATACTTCAAAGAAATGGACAAGAAGTTGACAAAGGGTGTGGAACAGTTTAAATTGCTGTCAGTGTCAGCTCTCTGCAGCCCAGATACAAACATTAACTGTACACATAGTTTGGAAACATGGAGGGACTTGTGTCGCTGTATTTTTCTTTTTATGTCAAATATTTTTGACATGGTTTTGGTTTTGTGGAAACTCCGGTGCAAATACAACTTGCTTACTTTGTCAACAGGAATCTGTGTGCAATAACTTTGCTATGTTATCCCACACATGAGAAGTAAATGAAATGAAATGTGTAAAAAACACACAGTGAAGATTAACTGGAACTACAGTACATGACTGTATTTGTAGGGCTCAGCAAAGCAGTTTTTCACAATAAGGTTCAATTAAGCAAGCTAAATTTGGATAAGCTTATATTGCTGTATTATATACAGCACTTCTAAACAGGTTAAACAGAGAAACCACAGACACTACAGAAAGCCTTTGTGCTTCATGTCATCTATATAAAGCACCAGATGTGTGTCTAACAGGAAATCTAATTGGCTTTTGATTAGTGTTGGGTCTGGACTGTTTTTGTCTTGGACACGTAGTGTGTATGTGGTTTTGCTTTGATAAATTTCCAGCTCATGCAATTATTATTATTATATTGCATGCTGCAAACGAGTTATTCCTTTATGAAGCGCTAGCAAAGATTTTGGTTTCTTTGGGTTCAAACCAGCTTTGCAGACAGCTCTCACTGTTCTTCGTGGAGTAGCTCTTCTGGAAGAATGAGACAAATAAAGCTTTTTTTTTATTATTTTAAATTAGGTATTTGTCCCTAGTTGAGAAACACCCAATTGTCTCATGGCTTTAACCACATTTCCATATTTATTCCTATAATTCAATTAAAGTAAAATAGTGATTTATTTGATGACATCCTTTGTTGTTCCTTCGTTCTCCAGTAAGTTGTATGGGAATTTCCACTTGGGAACCAACCAGTTCAGGAGGTCTGTTACTGAATCATCTGTCATCGAAATTGCCATACAGTATTTATTTTACGCTCCTGTTGAAATTCCAGTAGAGGATGGGTCTGGGTTCCTCCGAGGTCACAACCTCAACCTCCATTTTACTTATGAACAGCATGCTCAGGAAATTGCTTCACTGAATACTTCCCCTTGTTGTTGTGCAGAAATGTCATTCGTTTATATCTTCACTGGCAGCCCATCACTCTTATGAACGTACAGAGTAAACAAACCAGTCTGTGTGTGTGTGTGGGGGGGGGGGGATACGACGGAAATAAGAGCACACCCCCGCCCCCCCCCCCCCCTCCAAAAAAAACAAAATCACAGGTAAATCAACTAGAGATTCACTTATTTACTTTTAATTCGGGAACGTTAGCCAGGAGAAAGAGATTTTGTCTTCTGAACATGGCAGCGTATGCTCCAGTTCATGCTCCCCCCTGCCACAATGCTAAATCTCCGACTGAAAGGAGTGCCGTATTGCGGGAACTGAAAACCAGCTTTGTGGCAGTAGGGAGCGTGATCTTGGATGCACTGCTAACATACAGTCCAGCTGCTTTATGACCCACGAAGAGCGATGAAGAGTTTCAAGATATTCTGCAATATGTCTGAGAATAGAACAACAGGAGGCACAGGGTGTTCTGTAACACTTCAATAAAGGAACACCATTAATACAGGAGTTAGCCTGAAGAAATTCACATATTATCAGGGTCAATTTCTAAACACTGTACTAACTGGATATGTGTATTTCAATTCAGCGGAAGACGCCATCCAATATATGTGTGTGTGTGTGTGAAATCACACCAGTAGTGGCAATGCTTTTGACAGGGGGGAAAAATGCAAACATGCAGATCAACAGTAAATTAAACCAATGTGGTTTGACACAGCACTACCATAGCACTGGTGTAGAGGGGTGTTCAAAACCCCTGCAGTTATACATACAGTCTTTCTGAATAAAAGACGTGCAGTATTGAAAATACGTTTTTACATTTTCACAATCTTTCTCACTAAAAGGCGTACACTATTGAAAACACGTTTTACAGCTTGGTTGAAAAAAGAGAATAAAAACAGGTTAAAGGCTGAACTTCAGAAGCATGTGTACAGTACAGCACTGTGGCTGTGGGTCACATCTCTTAAATATTTGACATGTTTAATGCATTCTGTTTCTTGAGTACTCAGTCTGTTCAACATCAACATGTGGGCAGGCTGAATTAAACTAAAGGCTGCTGAAAAATTCATTTCTCCAAATGTATTCATAGTTTTATTATGGACCCCAGAAAAACAGTTCAGATTGTAATGGGTAATTCACGATATGGGTAAATACGCTATTTAAATGCATAGTTCTTTCCATAAGCTTGTGGTGTGGACTTTTCCATAAACCAACGTAATTAGCCTGCTTGCCATGGTGCTTCTCTGTTAGATATTGAGGTTTTTAAACCGTATTGAACACAGAAGAGACTGACATTAATGAACGTGACTCTCTGAATGCTGTGTGCAGCTATTCACAGCAGAGATCCACTGCTGAACTAGCTGAAGCGTGTAGCTTTGGAACTAAACACATTGAAGGGACAGATTAGGATGTGCTACTAGGAGAATCCTGGACCGCCGGTCAATCCAGCTCATTATTGTTCTTAAGCAAGAATTAAACAAAGTGGGGGGGGATAGAAGCATGACATAGCAAGGGTGCAAGCTGAAGCAGCGGCATGGACAGCAGCGTGCAACAAGCTCTTCAAGAGGTTAACAGCGTTCAGTTCAGGAATGCAATGTTCTGTACAGTGGAAAGGAAATCTATCCCTCCAAACCCTATTTTTAACTGGGTGTACACACAATACAAGCAATATTTCAGATCCATTTCCTTACCAGTAACCCTTTAACTTCCTCGGAGAAGACCTCCCATATCTCACAATGTGGAGAGCTGCCGGGGTCAGTACTGTGGTTCTGCTGTATATAAATTGTGCAGAGCTGGTCAGACAGCTAGGAATCTGAATTATCTCCAACCATATTTAAGAGAAGGTCTGTTTAGCTGGCAGATCTCAATACTAAATAAAGCCGATAACAGCCACAAACAAATACTGCAAGAGCAAGGTGGGCACCTGAGCCCAGACAGGAACCCTAACAACATCCCAGCGTCTCCTCTGAGCTTGCTTTTGAATGCTTCAGCCCGTTTACAGTACATATCACATGCAGTACCAGCTGGCATAAGGTACTGCCTACTGGGACCACGTAGGCTGCAAGCAAGGAAACGGGGTACCTGCAGGCTTTAACATTTCAACACAATGAGGAAGAATTCCAGAGCAGCAAGGGATAATCCTCCAAACCCTGACACGTATTCACCCTGAGAGGAGGCTGAACAAATCCTTTCAAGTGACTTTTTAATTGAGCTCTAAACCAGCCGCTCTGTGTTTAATCCCCGGGTCACAGCACCTGAGTACATGGCCTGACCACAGGGATCTTTACACAGTTTAACTGAAGTTCTGAAAGCAGGTTCCGAAACAGCCAGGCAAACACGAACAGGAAACAAGGGGCTGATCTACAGAACTGCAGAGGAGCACGTTTCTGTATCACTTTGCAAGGGAACCCTGTGAAACGTTCATCAAAAACAACACAGAATTATTCACACTGAAGAAGGTGTCTGCCGAAACGTCAGTCTACTGGGCTCTTATAGTTTGACCTTATGTAATTGCATTCAATTTGTTGTCACTTCTTATAAATAACTGAATCACGTGGAATGTACAGTAGGGTACTTTCAGATATCTGATTATATAAAAAAAAAAGTGTTTTGTTAGTGGCAAAGTGCCAAGTTAGCAAGGTTATATTGTTCCAGTTTTTGCAGGATCCTGAACGCATGGAATGTGGTGAAGCGAGAGCGAGGACCCTGACTTGTGTAAAAATGGAACGCCAAGGGTCATTTAGCAAATACGTTACCCATTAAAACCTAGCACATTTACTGGAATTTCAGGTTAACCGTCCAGGGAGTTCACAGCAGGTAGCTGGAGGAGCAGTTCAAAATGGCATTGACAGTAAGAATGAGGCAAGCACTTACTTTACTAATGCTGTGTTGCATCAGACCCCAAAATAGAGCTTTTTAAAAATCTAAAAGTGGTCAACTGGACATGACCTCACAAGGGCATGGCCATTCCAAAAAGGACCTTCCACGTTCAAGACACACAGCTGATTTGATCATGAGTGTTAGCAGCATCTACTGGGCTGACAACCCTCCTCCAGTAAGCACAACATTCAGAACTGAGCTTTACTGATGGGATGATGGGCATACTCCAACTACAACAGACTCAGAATGCTGTGTATGCACCATGCTAACAATAACATATCTACAGCCCTCACATGCAAATTACAGTGTTCTTCAATGCCACCGTACGGCATATTATAAAACTCCTACTGCATATCTGAAAGATCAAATACAAACCCGCAGAAGGCGGGACAGCAGGCTAGCTGCGAGTACCGAGCCCCAGCAATGAGTTTAGAACACCAACGATCTGGTTAATGAAAAACCTGGAGACACCAGCCCCTTTCTGTGCAAAACACAATGAAGGCGATTGTGATGAATCATTAACCACGTTCCCCGTCCCTGCTGGAATCCAACCCATTCCCTCGGCAGGGAGTAGTAGTGGAGATGGTAAAGTATTCAAGCCGAGTGCAAAGGTTAGTGCGAACAGAAAGAGAAATTAACTTGTCAGTCTGTAATGCCCTCCATCCAGCAACAGCATGGGCATTGAAATTTAAAAAACAATACTTTGTTTAAAAAGAATACATAAATAATAATCTGTAGTTTAATACGTTGTATATGTTTCAACAATAAAGGAAAATATATAAAACAATTGAAATCGGAAATGTAATCATAGCTACTCGGTGCTCTAAAGCTTAGTCATATATAGTGGTGCAGTACATTGCAGGACAAACGTTTCGAGGAGATAAACGTCTCTGTCACAGAATACATAAGAACTTTTCAGTGAAACATTTGTCTACATGTATTGTATTGATGCTTTATTTTGACTTCTATAAATCATAGAAACAAGCAAACCACTAACCCTAACTCATAAAAAAACAGCTTTAAAAAGGAGCACAAAACACAATTCTCAGGAATGCAGGGAAGACCCTGGTCCATTCGATAATTAACCCAGTTCCGCAATTTATTGCATTGACGATGGCTAAAACAAAGTTCATTTTTGACCCTTTCTGTCCTGGCGGGACCTCAAGGTCCCTTTGTGCTGCATGTGAACATATGCCATCGGAAATCACATTGGAACCTCACTGTACTCCTAGTTTCTGACAAATATAGTAAAAAATTCCCACATTCATTAAAGACTCAAGAGTTACTTCCTACTGTATATAAAAAGAGAAGCATGCATATTTTACCTTGAGACAAGGTCATTGGTCTTTGTATTTTCTTCATGTACACTTCTTTGTCTTTAATATATGTTCCATAAAGTTTTTCAAATAATGATTAAAAAAAACAAACAAAAAAATGTTCTCTTGATAATATCTTTTTTCCCCTTGAGGTTTCTACTGCCAGCTAAGCTTGTCTATACTCTTAGCTGTTGTCACACACTCTTGTCAATGGTCCTGCTGAACTAAGAGGCAGGTAACCTGCATGGTGCTTGAAACACTGGCTTTACTCCGCCCCCTTCCAGTCAACAGGACAGCCAATCGGATCGGCCTCCAAACCAGGATGTCGCTCCCTGTGGAATGTTTGAAGCACAGAACACAGGGGAAGTGGCTGCACACAGGTTCACCTTCCTGTGAGCTCTGATCCCCCCAGACACCCCACAGCACGGGCTTGTATGGCACTGAGGTAGTAATTATCTTTTACGACAGCCATTACACCGAGTTCATGCGGTACGGGTCATCCGTTTAGTGGAACAGGGAGACAATTCTTTCATGACTGTTTTCCTTGGCTGTCATATTGTTTATCAGGCAGAAGTCATCGTGTATTGAAATATGCACAATCCAGGGCTTGCGTGTATCTTCAGAAAGATTCCATGTGAAATTCAGCCCTCAAAACTAGCAATGTCAACGGGGGACATCTTTCATTTGCTGCAGAAGCAACTCACAGTTTCCCTTCTTTCCCTGTTAAACTGGGACATCCATCAAGGCATCTCAATAGTCCTAGTTGCAGGAGATTACATTCGTCTTTATGTAGTGGTTTCTCTGCTTAATCGACTCATTAGGAAACACCAGGAGCTGTGTGGAAGAACATCTGAGTTGGTCTTTCCTTGGTACATCTTCCGTAAGCTAATAAAATAAATAAAGGTCGCTTGGCCTCCTTTTGTCTACCTCCAACCAGCTGTAAAACAGACACTAGATAGGAATGATAAAGCAGCACAGTTGGGCTATCCTGCGTCAACACGGCGAGTAAAGCCAGCAGGACCCCAGCTATATTTGAGTATCACACAGTACATCAGAGCCCATGCACTGCACTGGGGGAGCTGTAGGTGATGTCAAGCTGTCACAGCAAGCCTTCAGGGGAAGACTTTCATTCCTCTTCAGTGTTTGATGGAAATACTGATGCATCTACTTTAGTATAGCTACCAAAGGTTTTGAAACCAGTACACCCATAATCACGTATTGACCCAAAATGTTTGGAAAGGGAAAACTCAAGGCAGTTATGGTGTTCACCATGTAGTGTGACAGACAGGATCAATGCATAAGGATCGATCAACAAGTACCAGTATTGTGCAATAGTGCCGGTATTCAAAAAGTCATGTGTATCGTACTTGATTGCATGGAATAAGATTATAATTCTTTGGTTTGAATCACTACTGTATCTTACTTTATTTTTTGCATCATAACGTGTAAAGGTTTACAGGGGTAAATCATACAGTACAACACCTGCAAGATTCATCTTGTGCAGGGTTGCATGTGACTCATTGGAGACACTCTGTAATAAAGTACAGCACACATGCCCAGGTTCTATAGGTGGGCATGGAAACAAAAGGGAAATTACATGTTATTAAATCGTAAAAGTGTACACTGTCAATAACAAATTCTTAATTTAGATGGGGGAAAAAGAAACACTGTCTCATTAAATGTTTGTCATGCCTGGAATGCGGGCGGGCAGGCAGGAGGTAACGAGATGTTGTCGGGGGTACAGGGACCCGTGAGGGGTCAATAGAGGTCTCAGCTGGGATTCAGAGTAGCTCTCAGCTCACAGCTATCGCTCCCAGGGCTTTGTAAATGCATACGAAATGTAGATCAGTGCTGTTTAAGATGCCAAACCCACAAAGAAGAAGCACAGTCCACACAGACCAACTTGTGCAATAAAAAAGTCAAACGAATAGCGAGAGATTGGGTGATTAAACCCTACAGAGCAAAGACAAGGGCTCTGTATTTAATAAGCAATGCTCGGGGTGTGCTGAAATGAACTATTCAAGTAACAACAAAGCATTTCCTAAGGTAATCCGACGGCACATACCATAGTTTAGGTTAACCATTTAGTTACTAAACTAAACTAAATTGAATATAAACCTGGCACACCCCTAATTCCAGACCATGCAAAAGGAGACCGAGACAAAAAAGATATAGCGTCTTTATTAAATCACGAAAATCTCAGGGATTGAAAGCAACACTGGTGTCACAGTTCATTGTGGCTTTTTGAGAAACTGCACGTACAAAAAAAACCCCAATGAATTGACAAACCATTGTCATGTCACTGTCACACGTACTGAAAGACACACGAGTCAGTTTGAAGAGACCCCTGACTGAAAAAGAAAGTGAAAGCATTCTGCACTTCTAATCAATAGACAACGGTTACTCTGTTCCTTTTAAATGACTCGGTGATGAGAAAGAACTGTATTTACACAACGCCGCTCAGCAACAGGGAACTTCCTTAGTAACAGGACCTGCGAGAGCTGTGGAAATAGGTTCAGGCGCTGTGCACATGGCAAGTGAAGGCCAGCCGCCTTATTGACGCAAGGCAGTATAAAGTTGTTGTCTCCGAGGCCTTACATATTCCATCAAAACACACAAGGTTTTAGCATCTAAATTCCTAGGCCTTCTCGCAAGGGTCAACTCTCTGCTATCCAAGAAATCAGCAATCCCACCCTGGGCAGAGCTCAAGTGGCCCTTTTGAATAGCCCAGTAACTGGAATGTACTGGTCTGCACTGGTTTTAATGGTTTCTGTAATTAAATACCCTACAACGCACTGGCTAAGACAGTGAAGCTGGGTTTCAACGAAACACAAGAATGCCAGTCCACGTTCATGATGCTGACTGTACTCCACATTGCTCCACTACAGGTTGTGTTTGATGCGCTTGCTATCTTTTTTCTCTAAAAAGCTGTAAGAAGATACCGTGGGACAAGGTTTAAATTAAATTAAATAACTAAATAAAAAGAACCTGAAATGACTGAATAAAAATAGTCGCATTACCAGTAAGATGACAAAGACCTGTCAGTTGATACAGGAAATTGGTCTTTCTAGAAGAGCCCTGAGGGGAGGAGAATAACCATCTGTTTACTCTCACAGCGTTTATTAAAAATATGACTCAGGTTGCAGCCACGAGCTCTTCAGAGAGACTGTTGCCAATCACTTAAAACATTTATGTGGCAAAGGTTGCTTTCCAGACAACTTGAGGGCTTGACTCTGAATCTGCTTCCCTTTCCACTGATTCTGACTGAAGCAGTTTTAGGCTCCCTGAAGAATTCTATAGCTCTGTATATACAGCGAGTACAGTACACCTTCATGGAAAATGGGAGTCTCAATCTGATACATAAAATAAAAAAAACTTGAATGGAAAATGTGCCTAAAGGCTAGCTCTGTAATCCTGAACCACAGCGAAGAGGCTGTGAAAAGCACTCACTCCATCCTTCACCCATATGTTGGGTTTTATTCACGGCTCCCTCATGTACATGCATCACGTCTCACTCCTCACAAAACACTCACTCACACAGAGCTGCTGCTGACAATAGGCAAGACTGATCAAATTTGCCTAAAAACACACAAACAAGTTGACCACTATTTATCAAATCGGTTTATTGAATTTGCCAAAAAGAAAACACATCAGTAGTTGTTACAGAACTAGTTAAGAAAAATAAATTATTAGTCTTGTGGCATTGCCAGTTTTTATGAACCTTGCACAAAAACGAGGCAAATTGTGCAGAGGAGGACAACTATGATAAATCCAGACCATCACGTTGCCCCACTGCCATTATACCTGAGAATGTTAACATATGTTTCCGTACATAACTGAGTGTGTGCAGCCAGAATAGGCTGTGGCCACTATTTATTTTAGGACGCATACACCCCCAGCCAGTGACTCACATTGCAAAACCGTTAGCCCAGCTGCCCCTGGTTACATCATCTCTTTCACAGCCTGAACAGAATGCCTTTTACACTGTGCCCTGTACGGCATTTACAAATTTGAAAAATGCCCCAAGCATAACAGCTCAGGACTGCAGGCAGTCTTCAGCGTTAGAATCGGCAAAATGAACAGTGCTCCATGTCATGGAAGAATTAATCTTTCCTTCGTCTCGTTGGAAAAATAATAAAGGAAAAAGGCTGTCACCCAACAGGAGCAAGAGTGATTTTTTTTTATTCCCGGGTGGGACGTCTGTTGTGTAATTAGGCTGGCTACAGTGTAGCTCTGTCATGAAAGTGCATGAATCACTGGGGTTCAGCTGCCTATCATCAATAGGGCCCATTGAGCTGGGCCACACATCGCTGGGTATTAATAGTTCATAACAAATTACTGGGGAATGGCTGCCAGCTCGTGAATGTGAAACTGACACTGCCAAAAAACAAGAAGGGCAGTGTGGGGAGCAGAGCCTGGCCACTGCCAACTCCCTACTCCCTACTGCCTACTCCCAACTCCCAACTGCCTACTCCCTAATCCATAATGCCAACTCCCTACTCCCAACTGCCTACTGCCTACTCACCACTGCCAACTCCCTACTGCCAACTCCCAACTCCCTACTGCCAATTCCCTACTCCCAACTCCCAACTCCCAACTCCCAACTCCCTTTCAGGGCAGACGAGAAAGCGCTCAAATTCCTCACCCTCCCCCACCCCACTTCCTCCCTCCCTTTCAATGACTTAAGGACTTTTGTGGGACACTTGAGGAAACTGTTGCAGACACACAGGCATCTATTCCACTCTAAAACAGCGAACCCCAACACAGGCTTGAGTGACCCACAGAACAGACTAAACACTGCATAACTAGTTTAAATCTGTGCACTGTAGTTTTTGTTTTTTTATTTATAGGTGCACATCGGAGTCGACTTTAATGATCTAAACAGTCACTGATTTAAATAGCACCCTATTCAATTCTCTATTAACTCAGCTGGTGTTTTTACGTGTATTACTGCGCTAATTACAAAACAAAGAGGCGGCTGGAGGACAGAGCGCATGATTAAGGGGTTGTTAAGATCTGCTACTGTTCACTTCGTTAGAACAGAGTGGTCTGTTAATCGCTGGATTGAAAGTTATTAGCCAATGAAAAATGTCCATCTCCATTCTGCATTAACAAGGCATAAAGCATTAACAACTTCTAATTTGGGAATTAAAGATCACTGTTTAAATATACAAGATGATGATGATGATGATTATTATTATTATTATTATTATTATTATAGCAGTGGGTGCTTACTAATACTGCCCTCTTGTGGTATCAACCAGTAATTAATATTTGTAAAAATTCAATCATACAACGTGTCAGTAAGTTGTTGTTTTTTTTTTGTTTGTTTGTTTTTTTACTACCAAGCACTAAATGTTTCACAAGGTAACTTTATAAAAATCTACTTTTAAAGATGTGCCGTATATTTAAACAGTTTATACATTAGGAGTTACAGCGTCGTATTTAAAATTAACAGCGCGTCACTGTGTCCGTATCCCTGCATACTGGATGCTGCTCAGTAATTTCAATCATTGCTTTCTTTGTCGAGAGCAACTTTGTTGAAGCATGAGAGTACAGTAGTCTAGTTTAAAGTGTACAGCCTGGCTTAACCATCCCAATGGGACGCTCAGAGGTTCCCCGATCACATAAGTAAACCGTTTTACTTACGCGTTATCTGAGCTTAATCATCCTTAAGGAGGGTGTATCATTATATTATGGACAGCGGATATCCGTGGGAGAACCCTGATTTCATTTACGTCTTTAGAAACTTTTATTATAGGAAACTATATACCACGAGCAAAGCCACACTGCGTGACTGGTATATTCCTTTGAGCGCATCTCCCAGTCTGACCTCAACATACTCATATAACCCTGCCCAGCGTAGCCCTAACGTTCAGATAATAATACAGGGTTCCCGTATACGACATGACAACCGATGTAATAAATAGAGAAATTACCAGTTATCTGAATTTAAATTGGAAATTGCGTTTTCATGTAGTTTTAATAAAGGTTTGTCAAAAAAAAACACGGTGTCAAATATTAATACTGTACAATTTTAATAATGGCATTTAATTACTTTATTGTCAACTGATTAACTACATATTTTGATTACATATACAGTACATCTAACAAAGTATTATAATGCACCAAGTACATATTAAGCCAATGCAAATCGTACTTAAAAATATATTGTTAAATGACAAGTATTGCTACAACCACACTGATAAACACTCAACTTTTCACGATTTGAGCAGCACCCGTTTTCTGCACAAGTCAATTGAAGCAGTGCAGTACAGTACAGTATGTATAAAGCGAAATTACTAGCTTTCTCAAACGCAGGCAGTCACGACTGTGTAGCGGATCTCAAGATAAAACACACACGCACATTTTCCACTAGTTTCCTTACCTGCAATCTGCCGGTGGTTTAATTTTCTCCTTAATATCCCAAGTGCTTTGTAAGTTGAATCTCTGAAATGCACAGTCAATGATCTTGGCCGAAGCGTTTTCCAGTTCCTGCGATCCATGATTAAAAAGTTCTACCAAACTTTCGTTCCTTGCTGTTCTGTAGTCTCCGCGCAGCGCTCTCCATACACAGGGCTAGTGTCAGTCACGACACTCATGATCGCTTGTAATCTCAGAAGTAAAATTGAAAAACTCACTTGAACATTCCTCACGCGTTCCAATGATAAGACGTAAATTAATTTCTCAGTATTAGTATTGTTTGTTCCCCGAGTTTAGTGTGAAACCTAAACCCGACTTCTAACGCGCTTCCTTTGCGGATTTACCACGGTTTGAATCCAGCAGCTTTTCTTTCACACTGATCGCAGTGGCTTGTGGGATTTTGAGTTGATTCCCCTCGTACACACGTCCTTGATTTCCATCATCGGAACACAGTACCGTTCTTTATTGAGTCTTTTTTAAGTGTTCGTAGTCCCTGTTAGCCTATAACAGCCTTTCATTGATAGGATAGCATTGGTTTGTATTGATTCTACTGTTATTTATATTGTTTGGTGAAATAAAAAATAAATTTATTTATTTATATATTTATTTAGTTGTTTATTTGTTTGTTTGTTTTTGTTTAGTTGTTTATTTATTCATTCGAGTTAAATATTGTATTGTTTTTAAACTGTTTTTTTTTATACAGAAAATAAATGAATGAGTTCATTACTATGATACGTTTTTACAGATGGTTTTGAGTGTATATAACACAGCTGCCATCTTATTAGTTTATTTTCTTGCTAATGATCATTTTATATATGTTTAACATAATAATAATAATAATAATAATAATAATAATAATAATAATAATAATAATCTGTAACAAAACTATTCTTGTAAAAAATGTTTTTAAAAGGTATTACAATAAGATCTGGGGTCTTGAAGAGCATAAGGTCGTAACATTGATTTAGTTTAGTCTAGTTTAGTCATGTTGTGCCAGGGCCAGCACAGCTACATCTCAACAGTGCAGAACTAAAGAGGAACCGAGGAATCAATAAGCAAGAGATTTCTCCAGTGCAGAGGGCGTCAGGGACCTGCCCACAACAGTTCCGCTATATGTCATGAGTAGACATGACTAACCACAATGCCGTGTCACATGCCCCCCACCACATGATATCTATGACGCCCAAGCAGTCTATCCTACCAGGGGACTTTTGACAAGCTGTGTGTATATAGAGTTACCAGCACTGCAGGTGGGGGGGCTACAGAGTCACCTGTCCACCTACTAGTGCTGCTGTGGAAAAACAACACATATTCACAGCAGAGCCACGAGTGCTGACAGGTGGGACACAAGCTGATTTCAATAATACCCTAATGGGACACCCAAGAGCACTGGAGTCAACTCCTAGCATGTGTTGGCAGTCAGTTACACTGTGTTGTGATTCTATAAATATGCATTAGAGGAGTCTTTACAGAACTCTGCACACAGACACAACGGAGTATTGTTTTAAAACAATTACTACTTGTTTTCTACAACCAGATGCTTGAAAAGTTGCCAGAAAGTTTCTGTGTGTTTCTGCCCCCATGGTGTGATATTGTGAAGCCCGTGCTGTGAAATCCTCACTGGACTCTATGTGTGTGTGTGACAGTTCTGAGTGACACATACAGAGAAAGCTCCATGTTTCACAACAGTCTAAGTGAAAGTCAGGCCTGAGAAGAGCAGCTTGCAGTTCAGCTCCATTGAGACTCCCCACAGTGCTGCCAGGGTCAGGGCCATGTGCTCAGAAAGGCACATATCTCTCAGCAGACTTCCATGAAAATATTGTAAAAGCAGGATGTCTGTTGAGCTTGTGAGCTCTCACTCATTGGGCTAAGGAAATGGGGACACAGTGGGTTCTCTTGTTCCTTTAGGTGTGGTTGCATATCATTCGTATGTATGATTTTTATAGGGGCCACTTTAATTAGGAAGTATTAGGAAAGGGGCATGCATGTGGGTACTCGGACCATCTGCACCCAAGACTGCAAATGCAACTGAGAAATCAAGGGCTTGTGCATCAGGTGGCTGTACTGAATGGAAACCACACTTAGAGATTTGTGATTGACTGTGTGTGGTCAGAAACCAGTGCAGATTGACAGGGGAAGGCAATAGCTGCAAAGGAATGTGGCATGTAAAGAGCATCAATCAATCCACCCATAACACCCAATCACTGAACACAGGTAAGAAGCAAGCAGCATGGACTGGAGGGAGTCAGGACACTGAGGGTGTGGCCATAAATGCCTCTAGTGGAAAATAAAATGATATTGTGACTTTGGAAATTTAATCTACCCCATAGGTACGGTTCTATTTTATGAAATGCTCCCTCGTTATTACAATATTTGGTTTGGTTCATTCGCAGTTAGGCCATGTATACGGTTGATTGGCATGTTGTATATTTATAAGGGAACTTCTCTTATTCACTGTTTTTAATAATTCACTTTTTTTGATACGCAAGTCAGATTGAAAAAATAAACTGTAACATAATCATAATAAATACAAAAAAAAAAATCAGCAATTACACATCGAAAACACACATGCAAAATGAAAGTGAGGTTCATATAGAATAAATTCAAACTGCTCCTTTTTCAGCACCCGTCCAGAGCTCCACTATGAGTTACAGTTTAGCCTGGTGGTGATGCTATCTCTCCTGGGCTTAGACCAGTGTCCTGTTATTTTTCACAGGTACTCTTACTTAGTTCACCAGGCAGCTACATGAGTTCTAATCAAACACTAGGGCTCAGCACTCTGTGAGCGGATTCCCAAGAGAGTGTGTCAGTGCTCTGTTTCCTGGCAATCCCAGTCTAGTCATTAAGGGTTTATCCCTCAGGGTCTCAGTCTGGACAATACAAACATAGAGCTGTGGATTCCCCCTCACCAGTGCAGGAAGTTGTTGCAAGGTTAACTGCAGTCTCGAAATGCCCTATGCCACATGTCTGGGATTTCCGATTGCGGACAAAGAGCTGGGAATTCTGGGTACTCGGACAGGAGCAATGGCTGAGTGGAAATGGATTGCTGGAGTGCCCCTCTTTCTTCAAGAGAATAAAAAGGGATTGGAGGGGTTGTGACAGGGTTAGAAATATTCACCAGGGATCTCCCCTGGCTCTCTGACTGTTATTATAATAAAAGGGGATTGTAGGGGCTTGTGACTGGGTTAGAAATATTCACCAGGGATCTCCCCCTGGCTCTCTGACTGTTATTATAATTCCAAGGTATAATTGAATTAAGTATAATTGAATATTACTTGGGGAATGATTATTGTATTTATAGAAATGTGACCACACTGAACTGATGTTAAACTCACAGGGATATCTCTCAGTACAATTGCCTACTATACTAAGTAAGCAAAATACACATGGTAATTTAGTGATGAGCTCAATGTTCACCACCATTCACCACAGCCTACAGCAGCTTGCGAGCTTTGCATGTGTAACGCAGGTCTGACACAATCCAGAGGGGTCACTGTGGACCACCCTTGGAACAGGAAGATCCAGGGATCTGCCGGGATCTCCAGTCACATCCTGATTAACATGATCCCAATCACTGACCGGGCTCCCAAATGAATATCATGACAAATTCATTTAGAATAAGATTTAATTTCCCAGTAAGAACAAAGGCTTCTTATTTTCTCATAACTGAAATTCAAGACAGTATGAGAACCTGACTAGTCTGCCAGTCCTGTTCCTCATATCTGGGCTTCCTTTTGCTTTGCATGAAGTCTCTTCTGAAATAGCACTGTTTGCAGAAAGACAATCTCAGGGTACAGTAAATGAAGACACAGCCCTTGATCTAATCTCTTCCCTCCTTTGCAATGAAAACATGAGCAGCTTCCTCAATGAAAGCTCCCTTCCTCTTGAGCAGCCACACTGCCTCTGCATCATCATATCAGCAGTTTGTGTTTACCCAGACTTCTCAGCCACAGGGGAATCACATGATTTTACAAAAATACAAAATCCATACTGTACATATACCACTGAATAATTAAAAGAATCACCAAGAACAATCCGGTCTTTGCTGTGTACAGACGCATTGATAACACTTTTTATGTTTACATTTCTGAGTATAATGTTCGTTCTTGTGATTTATACATTATTATGTTTTTATTGTATAAGAAATGCTTAGCTTCATTTTACAAAATTTAAATCATCCTATGGTCATCCATAGCCAGGCTGACCTCAGCACAAGAAGTGATTAAGTATCAGGAAGCAGCAGTTTAATTTCACTAATTGAAAAATGTAATTAAGTTGTAGTAGCAGAAACAAATGGAAATAAAGATTTCCATTGATGAGATTAAGGGATCAATAAGCTACTAACAACCAAACGAGCAAGATGGGCCGAATAGCCTCCTCTCGTTTGTAAACTTTCTTATGTTCTTCTTATGTTCTTAAATATGTTTACTGAATACTGGTATATTATACCTATAAAATATATTTCCAATATATATATTAAGCATTGTTATGTCATTAAGAATATATTAACGTCACCAAGGGTAATGACAGCATCCAGTAGCCAAGCCGAATGACTGATCCATTTGAAGACACACTCAGAGTTGAAGCAACACAAAACTGACTTTCTTAGTCAAATCCAGTACCTTAAAACAATAAATACCCCAAAACCTTGTTATATATTAGCTTAAGCTTCAGGGAGCAATCAGTGCAGTGCACTTGGAGTCTTTCACACCAGTAAAATTTCAAAATTGCATTAGTAGTGAAGTGAGTAACATCTTGTTGCTGCCCATCACCCTTTCAAGTCCCCTTGCTCTGCAGCCAGGAATGGGATTTTCCACAGCAGCATTGCCAAGTGACCTAGCTAGCCCCATTGATACTTGCCAAGAAAGAATCTGGGGGTTATTTTGCTTCCTGTTTTTTGTTTCATGCATGACCCCTGGTTTTCCCCAGAGGAAACGGAACCAGTCACAGTTTTTTTTTCCAGCACTCAGATCTACATGGGGTCCAGCGGGACAAATGCCTGGAGGCCAGAGTTCGGACCATGGCACCAATTCCTGTGCTCAGAAATAAACACAATTCTATTTAAATAAAGTGTCTTGTTGACTGGTACCATTTAAGAGGCCATGGGCTCCCTGACCCCAATCTATCCGCCCATCAGATAAACGGTGCTGAAGGAAGCAGGGTTAGGAGGTGGATTCAGTCACGAAACACAGAGGCTTTTATGAGCTGCAATATCCCTGTTCTGTGGCACTTCCAGATGTAGAATGATAAGCCCCAATACACCACTTTAAAAGACAGTGGCAGCATGCAATAAGCTCATGGAAAACAAATATATCTACCCACACCCCTGGAAATACTGAAGGGATGTCGATGTCGAGCAGGGAAATACTTCTGATTTTAAAACCGCCCCACAAAAGTCTCAGTATGTGCAAAGTCCTTTTTATAAAAAGAACCAACAAATGCAAAAACAAAAAAACAAGCATTTAAAAATTCTTAATTGACTCTTCACGTGATGTGAGAGGGAAAGCCAATGCAGATTCCTCAAACACAGTTACGCTGCTGTTGGACTGTCGCATGTTTCCATTGACCACAATGTTTCCATTACCCAAGTCAGAAGTCAAGAAGCAGCAACACCCTTTTTGATCCCCAGCCAGGAACATGAACACAGTATCGCCCTTCTTTAAGGATTTCACCACAACTCGTTCCAATGTTTGGTGACAGTAAATGTTCATTAAAGCAAAACCAACAAGCGTCTGACCTCCAACTACACAACAGCTGTCTGCAAACCTCTAATTCCATCCTAACAAACAGTGGCAATACACTGTTAATGTCAAGTGAAGTGTGCTTACTCCATACCTGTCTTTTAAACATATCAAAATGCCATCTATTTATCTGTCCGACACAACCAGCATTTTCAGAATCACTTTCAGAATACACCGTATGCAGGGTGCCAGCATTGATGAGCAGAATGGACTCCTCTCGCTGAGGATCTTAGTATTCTCTATAGTATACAGTGTAGTTCTGATAGGGTAGTACGCAAGGTTATTAGGTGTGCTCCAATACAGCTCGTTCATGTGCAGCATAAGCAGGGATGTGCTTTAGATTCCAATGTCCATACAACGGCACAAAGAAAAAAACACATGTATCCCACAAACTTTATGTTCTATGCCAATTATATCGATTCCCATGTTGCCATTTAAAAACGAAATAGTTGATATTTATATTTTTAACCATTTAAGAATCAGGCCAGGATCAGGATTTACCCCCAAACCCCCTCTAATATAAAAAAAATAGTTTCTATAGCAACTCTATGGCAGCCTAGCAGCACCATAAACACCTTGAAGGGGTCTCCCGTCCCCACCCCCACCAGCCCCGTCCCCACCCCTTACCCTCCACCCCCGTCCCCACCCCCACCAGCCCCGTCCCCACCCCCTACCCTCCACCCCCGTCCCCAGCGCCTACCCTCCACCCCCGCCCCCTACCCTCCACCCCCGTCCCCACCCCCTACCCTCCACCCCATGTGGATTAAGACAATTACTCACCAGCATCTTTTCTATCCCACAGAGAAGGAAGCCCCTGAAAAACAAGCACAAAGATTGCTATAAGACACCCTGGTTTTATTTTTATTGATACTCTTGTAAAAATGACGATTTGGTGTGCGTATCAGTAATCTCGTCCCCCTTGAAATGGTGAGTTTGTCAAAAAAGAGTTCTGTGGAAAAATATCTCACTCCTTCACTGTTTCACGAGTGGTCATTCTTATACTAGCCCCATTACTAAGAAAAATGCTGGTAACTTTATGAAATCTATCAACTGGAGAAACCAATTAAAAGCATGTATCATGAGTTAATAAAACAGAGAAATTCAGAGGGTACCCCTTTAAGAGATATCTTTTCAGAGACAGTTGCAGACTACACGTGATGTTTTATGTTAAGCACCACCATAACTGAAAAAGAGAGAAAAAAGAAACCCAGAAACAAGGGTGTTTGCGTGTCTGCTGTAACAGCTATGAAGAAATGGCTAAATGTAAAGTGTTTCTTTGATTTGATCCAGTTGCATGGCTTGTTTGTACTGTATCCCTGTGGTTTAGCTGATACCTTCCTGCTCACACTAATACGATCAGTATCCTATCCAGCAGCTCGCTGCTCTCTTACTCTAACCATTGTGTCTATTTTTAGCACTTTCACTGGGTGTCTCAGTACCACCCATCCCACATCTTTAATTACAGTGCTTGGAAATAAAAAAATTAAATAAAATTAAAGTGTTTTTTTTTTTTTTTCTTCTAATGTGGTCAGACATACTGTATAACAGTATTTATAAATAGCTCACAAAATGATTTTACTTGCATTAGCTGTCTACAGAAACATTGTGTGTAAGACTGGATTGTGAACACGACCTGTAGCCTGTTAGCTTCAAGATGGAACACAAAAGGAGCTGATATATAGTTCCATAGACACCCATGCCTGTGTCTAGAAACATCTTCATTGTAGTAGTCTTTTAAATCGTGTGTTCCGGTTACTTTCAGGGACCACGTTGCTTATTAACTCTATGTCCGGTCAGCTTATTTTTTTCTGGCTGTAAATCCTGTACTGATTAGTGCACTATATTCTGCTACATTGAGCTGTTTCAGAATCCCCCCCCCCATAGCAACAGAACCAGGACTGCGTTAAATAAAGTGATATTTAACATTGTTCTGTTTGTAATATTGTATTATATTACTGTTTCATTTCTTTACAGTGTATCTTTCTGATCTCCTCCTATAGATGGTTTTGTGACCCGTCAATTATAAACAGATGTCTTCTTGGATGACATCCACAGATTCCAGGGTTAATTTTAGATCCCGTTTTATAGAAGACCAATTTTCCCACGTATTCTAGCTTGTGTCTGACGTCAAAGGCAGGGCTTTCCAACCCAAAGCAATTAACCTTGCTATAAATTCCCAGAAATAAAAAAAACAAAGGAATCTGTCAGATTTAGTCTTACATGACATTGTGACTGGTCAGGTCAGGAATGTCATAGATGCAGCACCCTCCTCTTCTCACAAACTATCATTCTGTCATTGTGTAATATACACGTATGTGCTGTACATGCTGCCGGTTGTGCTCAGGTCCGTGGTTGCTGCGTTGCTGCCTGTGCCAGAGAAGTAGTTTACTTTTAGAGAATGATGCAATGTTATTCAAGCAATTCACTTTTACAAAGAAGCAACTGTTTTTTAAAGAATTCAGCTAGAGGATTGCAACATTTCCAGCGTGCAAGTCTAAGTCATGAAGGTTTGTTTGTTTTTTTTAATTAGTTTTGTTTTTCTTTAAAACCAAGGTATGACTTGTCTTTTCAAATGGAATTTAAACCAACATCTGCTTTGGAATCTGAGACCTGTTAATAGTAAGCATTGCCAGGTCTTTACGAGCATGCTCCCTTGGAACAATTCATCATTCACCCCATTCCAGCACCCACAGCACAGGGCCTGGAATGTCCGTTACTTCATGGAGTCATGTGATTCACAGTCTCCATATATGAAACGCTGTGCAGTTTGAAAAAAAACACAGAGTTACTGTGTCTCAGGATTTCAACAAGCCAGTTCCACGCATCTAGAAAAGACCACACTACGACCAAAGCTTAAATATTTATAATAAAAATTACTGTACAGGCCCTACTGCAGATTGCATTCAAATTCAACAAGCAGCAATATTGCAAAATTACACATTTATAGAAAAAAATGCATTGTAGTTGCCATAGTTTTTCAAGCTTTAATTTACCAGCTGACAAATAAAATAATTTAAACAGCATGTTTTTAATTCATGCATTCCTCAAAGCAAAATGCCTGTCTGTAAACTGCAAACTATAACCTGTGATAAAGCAGATGAAGCACATGTTCATGGCAGCAGCAGTAAACACAAGCCTCTACTTACTCTTGCCCTCCTAAACAGTGAGCACAAACAGCTGAGGAACGGCATGGTGGAGGAAGTCCAAAGGGGTGTCCTGGACTCCAGGGACTAGCTCACTGTTCCATTCCCCCTGGGGGGACGGGGGACAGGGGGGACCTGTGATTCGATACAGTGTCCTGAGCCTGCTGCTGCTACTGCTGCTGCTGCTGCTCCTGTCTGCTTGGGATGGACGCAGGACAGATGTGGGAAGGAGGCGGGGCAGGGGACTAGTATGCCTCTCTCTGCTATTCACAATGGAAGGCAGCAGGCACAGATGCTCCTTGCATACTAATGCTGGACTGAACTTTTTGGTGACATTGCATGCATCATAACCTCCTTATGTACTGTTCAATGCTAAGCATGCTAGGCTATTCTCAAAGCTATGTTAACCTTTGTTATATTGCAACGAAGCATAAACCTAACATTGTTGCTGCTGAAGCTTAACCCAGGACCTTGTTTTGTCCTGGTGTACTATTCCATATGTTCAAATGCAGGTCCCAAGCACTGTTTGCTAGGGTGCTACAGTGTTTGTGGAAAACGGGTTCTTTCTTCAAAACTGTGCTATTCTGAGAACTTTAAGTATCAGAGTCCAGAAACCTATGAAGGAATACAATTTGTGTTTCTAGGCTACCAGAGGAGGCATTATGAACCACGCTCCCTAAAAAATCACTTCTACCACTTTTTTGCACTTGACATTTTTGCACTGCCTTTATTAACTTGTAGTCACACTTTCCTTGCATTCCCAATGCAGTTGAAATATGGAGCAGCACCCACACAGTGAGTTCTGTTGTCCATTTGAACAAAGGCTAAAACTGTTTGGCTCAAGGCTCTGGACGCAGTTTCAAAAGAACGTTGTGCTTCAGCTATGCGAGAGAGAGAATGCTGAATATCAACAGGAGGAAAGGATCAGAAATAAATAAAAAAAAAACATAGACTCAGAGAACAAGAGGCTTTGATGAGAAATGAATCTTAATTTCACTTAATGACATGATTTGCATAACTGTTAATTCAATAACATTATTCTGATATGATAGCTTGGCAGAGACACTTAACTTACAATCCTCACATCTCTGCAAACTCAACAAGCAAGCCGCACAGAGAGAATTACAATACATGGGGAATGAAATCAGCTGTCAGAAGAAGGAAAGGGCAAACCACAAGTCACATCATGGCATCTAGTCAGGTTTCCAGCAGGGATGATAAGAAAATAATTTAACGACTGATGTGCATTTTTATTGAAAGCAGCATAACACGTATGCCATGAATCTTCTCGCCTGGCTTCAAGGGTCAGGCGACAATAATGCCATTGATTTGAGAAGGCTGTACAAAGGAAGGGCATTGTGTGGAGGAGTGCGTGGGTTTGGAGGAGGTCAGAGAGCAGAGAGCTTAGCTAATGACAGAGAATGTTCTCTATCAAGGCAGAATGATCACAACTGAAAATGACTGTCTCCTTCTCTATTGGGACTCCTGGAATCTATTCATGGAAAAGGACTCTGAGGTTAAACCATGAGATGGAAAACACTGACCCCACACGTGTCATCAGCAAGGAGCAGCTACAAGGGGGCTGTGGGGGGGGTATTTAACCCTTTAGTGTCTGTTGCACACAATCGACACTATCACTCCCCTCTACTCTCCTCTACTGCCTGACATGGTGGTACAAAGTGAGCTTACCAAGGAGAGTACAAGTTTGTGTCCTTCGTTACCTTACAATAGGTTACAGGTTTTTCTTTGAGCATGTGGTATAATCTCTGAATACTATTACTACTACCACTATGACTAATAATAATAGTTGACAAACAGGAATCAGTTCCCTGATGTTTTAAAAACACCAAACACCTTTCTCTGCTGTATAGGTATGTGATTGCCCTTTCTAAAAGGCAGCATGTTTATTCAATGGCTTGTTGTTTTCATCACGTATGCTCTTTCATTACAATGAGATTGGCACAGTGCCCGCTGCTCTGATCAACAGCAACCTGCGTGCTGGTTCTATTCCATCACATTTCTTTTCCTTTCACGTTTGGTCGTAGGAAAAAACGAAACAAACAAAGAAAAAACCAACAAAGGTAAATACACAACAACAGAAGCTGAGTGTATTTGTACAGGAGCCATTAAGCACACATTCCAAAGTCCATTGTCAGTCTTCTCCTCGGCACTGACACACACAAACACTGTCAGATAAACTGGGTGCACACAAACACCTCCTGGGGCTGTATCTGTTAATAACCTATTGAAAGTCTTGAAAGAGCTTTCACTTTTTTTCAGGGCATGTCTGGAACAGGTGTTGACATTGACGTTAAGGAAATGAAGCAAATCTAGTACTCTTTACCTCTTTTTTATTTTTAGAATTGACGAGTAATTTCTAGCTCCCTCTTGTGGATACATTAAGTATTAAACACTCCATTGTAAACTGGGAACTTCCATCAGACGCAGCCTCCTATAGAACACACGTAGGAAAAGCAAAACCCCTTTAGATCGCCAGTTCCACTCCAGCAGCCCAGGGTAGCGGTGATAAAAAGCCAGATTGTGGTCAGGTGGCTGTCGAGCCCTTCAACGCAACAACTCCTGGTGGTCCCACCCAGTCCCATGACTGTGGAGACTGAACTACCCTCACAACCCCTTTTTTACATGCTTATAGATTTAGTTCACTTTACCGTGGGTTTAGTATGGGTCTTTACTGTGGCTGTAGAGTGTGTTCATCCACCTCTAGGGGACTTTGCCATGCTTTTAACAAGGTATCTGGAGGTAAAGGGGAGGCCCCTCCAGAGCATGGTTGAGACCGTGCAGCTAACACTTTGTCACAGCCTGTGCTGTACCAGGGTTCTGTGGATAAACAGAGGAGTTTGGTATCCCAGACTTATGGTACACAATGATGAGTTAATTTATCCTCCATCACTTGTTTGCTCCTTTGCCATGAAGCAACAACAACAACAAAAACAACCTGTTACTTTATAAAAAAAATAATAATAACCCTACTTCTAAAACAGCTCCCCTGGGAAGCCCAACAGCTGATTTGACAAAAAGGAACATGAAAAACATGTGAGGGAGCAGCTGAACCAATCAGAACAGCAGCTGTAAAGTAACGCTGCAGGCAGGGTCACAACTTCTTTAGGGATTCAAAGCTTTTGATAATGTTTTGCTAATTCTGAGGGAAAAGCTAGAAGGAAATTCACCCTTACAAACTTATTGCAGAAAATACAGCCGACCTCCAGACTGTGTAAGACACTGCTGTGACTGGCTAACACAAACTTATCTAAAAGGAGCAGGTAGCTTTGAAGCATGCAAACTGCAGGAACTACAGTGAACAAACTGCTGGTTCATCAACGCACTTGTGACATCCACCCCCTCACGGTAAGGGCCTCATGAAACAGAAGGGATACCTTTTAGATCTGTTTAATGTCATTTTGCCTGTGTTCTGCATCATTCTCTAACTATCATTAAACAGAGAGGGGGTTCACATTTATTATCTATTTACAGTTTTCACAGTTGGGAATGGGAGCAGAAACTACAGTTAAAGACCTTTCTGAAACCACCTCGCTTCAGAATATCAGCTTATAGGAGTCTTTTTCAGAAGGCCTGTGGCTAAAGAAAATGTGTTTTGGACTGGGAAACAGGATACCGCTGTAACAAGTAAAAGCAAAGAAAATCGTTTACAGTTCAGAATGAATTCAATGCAAAGTCTTTTTGGCACACACCTCGTGCACTTGGCTACAATTCTCAGACTCCAGGCAATGATCCCCCCAACCCAAGTGGCATGTCTTTGTGCAGTTCTGATTTATATTCTGATAATGTTCATAGTCTAGTTCCTGTCAGTTTACCAACAGCGCTTCCCTCCCCCAGAAGAACTCCTTATAGAACTGATGTCTGCATTTCTCAGAATCTCCCCACAACAACAGGACTCACGCCAAGACTTGCAATTGGAATATTTCTTATAAAAGACTGTATTGTCTCCCCTTCTCGGAGACACATATAAATCTGGTATTTAAAAAAAATCCAGTTTGGGTTTTAAAACATAACTCTAAACAAATTAACATATTCTTTAATACTTTTATGTGACAAGATAAAGGTATGATTGATTACTCAAGGGAAAATCCTTACAAGTGTTCTGTTTGTTAAGTTTTATCGTTCGTACAATTATTAAATTGTGAGATATGAACACCATTTAACGAGACAGTCCAGCAGACGGACGTACTACACAGACTGATAGGCAGGCAGGTATCAGAAGATGATTTAAACAAAGGTTTAAACCTCAGCAGTATCATGTAAGTACAATATTGTGCAGGTTTGTTGTGCAACGTAAGTATTATTTGAGTGGTCAACAAAGTGTTCTTCATCATACTATCTGGAATTCTAACTGCATTCTCTGATTTATTGATTTATTTATTGATTGATTGATTGATTGATTGATTGATTTATGTTGGTTAAATAACAGTTGTTTTCCACTTATGCACAAACCGCTCTAGATAACTTATCAAAAAGTTATATGTCGCAGTTTAAGGGATATGCGACATGAAAGTAAATGAGGCGCAGAAAGAATGTGTGAAACGGGCGGAATTACTGAAGGTGTGATTGTGGCATCGCTTGACGTTATGAAATGAATACAGTAATACAGCATCTGACAATGAGGAGTAATGTGTAAGAGGCTGGTTTCATTTGCTGGTTTCATTGGGTTGGATGTAAGTTAAATGGGTGCGGTTTAAGACTCTAGCAAAGTCGAGTACACTAGCCCGTGACAACAAAGCACAAACAAACAGCTTCAAAATGAAACCTAACGTACCGGTAATAATTCTGGAAACTCCTTTCATATATCTGATAGCGTTCACAGCTGGCTGGATAAACATACAGTAGAAGATGTACACCACACCCGTCATGTTAATGCATAAATAAATGTTTAGAGCAGATAGTGACACAGCAGATACAGAGTGGACAGAATCCACAGCTGCATGCATATAGTAGTCAATAGCCACTCATATAGACTAAAGAATAATACAAGAACAAGGGTGGTTTTCTTTCCCAGCTACTGTTTCCAGTCTGTAATCTGTTTTAGACACCACTAAAAAAAAAATGTGTTAATTTAGTGTTGTGGTTTGGAACAGACAGATTAGGCTGACAAGGAGAAAAGCCACAAATACCCGGCTGACAGCATCAAGACTGCAGGGAGATTTAGCTGGGGTTTCTATCTGAGAAGGAAGGTGGGAAGATGAGTCATTCATTGCATCCGTGTCATTTCTGTACCTGTGTACACAGACAAAGTCTGCCACTTCTATATTGACAAGAAATGAAACGTAATGAGACTTGCAAAGTATCAACTGGATATTCAGGAAAATAAGTCATGCACACAAGGTGAAGACATTGCACATTCTAGGTAAAAAGAAAAAACCCTGTGAAGGAAAACCAGACTGTCGCTATAACTCACTGTCATTTCCAAAAAACAAAGGGCTATCGATTCCAAAAACTGGGCTAATTAAAAAAAATAAAGTGGTCATGGATTCCTATCCAAGACCTTGCTCGAGGTCTTTAAGTGCTTAGTTTCTGTACACTACAATGCACTTTCACAATACCTATTACAGTTCCCTCGAGGTGTCTAACCACAGACCCAGCAGCAGAGTACGAGTCAGTGGAGCATTGCTTTGTGTTGAGCGGCAGACATGGCTTCTAGACTCAAAGCTGCGCTGTCATTAGATTGAACCTTGGCGTCTTGTTATACCACAGAAAGAATACAATTGTTCCAAATAAGACAAAGAATGAGCCAGATGTATGGCAGGTTGTGGTAGGGACCAGGCGGTTAAGTGAGTAGTAATTACACAAATAATTGGGCAGAACTTTTAACACTGAGACAGTAAAGAATGACATCATCTCAACAGGAAAACCCGCAGCAAAAGAAAATAAACTGTAATTTAATATTATGTGATTTGAAAGACTTGTGGAACTGTTACATTGATATATGTTTTTCTTTCGCTTGCAACAATGCTTGTTTGTGTAAATCCGTGTTTACACAGACATGCAATCGGCACTTGCAAAGTTTTAAGTATTCTGTAACCCTAAACCTTACCCTAAGCCTAACCCTAACCCTACCCTAACCCCTACCCTAACCCCAACCCTAACCCCAACCCTCACACTAGCCCAGATGATTATATTAACAATAGAATGGCAGTTTTGATATTGCTAAATCCAGCAACATACCTTGAAGGGCATTTCCTTTCCAGATCTCTTATCGCCTCACAGCGAGCAGGTTTTAAGTTTTCTTGGCATTTCATAACATGCAATTTTTCAGTCAGCGAGAACAATCAAACACCTGAAAGTGTGCTGGAGAAACATGGCTTTACAGGATAAACGTAAACCCCCTCAGTTTACTCCATGTAATTTTCTTTGAGTTTTTGGCAGAGAATGTAGTTTTCCCAGACATCAATGTTTATTGCTGTAAAGACTGGGCAGGTGTGTTGCTTAGCAGGTCTAAGCTCCAGGTAGATTTACAGTAACACAGCATTAGAAGTATAATCATATTAACTCATTTTTTGTCCCTAATGGAATTATTGCAATAGAGGAAATCTTTTTTGACAAAACTAAATTGCATTTTCCATTTTCAAAGCATGTCACGTATGATTGAAAACTTACCAGGCAGCACTGACAAGTGGCTGTTTCATAGTTTTCTTCAAGACACTCCCTCAACATGTACAATTCATCTCTGGGTCCAGAAATGTTCACTCCTTGCTTGGCATGTTCCCTGGACTTTACAGAAGACTCTGTATTAATTTGTTCACAGGTCCTCTGAACCAGACGCCCAGGGAAACCTGCTTCACTCGAAATCTTGGCAGCGGTTTCTTCCACCATTGCCCAAGTACAGTCTTCGGAGAATGCTATGGCGCTGGGCTTGTGCTTTATAACGCGGACGCTTTTGGGTTGAAAGGGCCTAGCTCCATTGGTTGGATCCTCCAAAACGATGGGATAGTCTTCTGGAATGGAGGCGTAATCGGGGTCTCCATCATCACTGCTGCTTCCAGCTGTAAAGAGGACTCCATACTCCCATCCGTCAGGATCCCCCATGTTTGAAGCAGTTTAACAGAGAAAGAGTGTCTTAGCATTTGCAGACAGAGTGTGTATTTCCCATTGGCTTGGTTTGGCTACATTGTTGCGCCCTTTAGCTGCAGAGGCTTTCCTCTTGGTTATCTTCTGAAAGTTTAATCCCATTTATCCCATTAATCCCATTTACTTGATCTGATTGTACCACAGCATCTTGTGTTGCTGAGTGGTTGTTTCTGTAAAACAGAAGAAAAAAAAACATGGATGTACTCTAAACGGACTCAAAATGCACCCCAATCACCTTTATTTTTAGCGGGTTACAATAATATACAGGACAGTATATTCACATACAGACATGTACAAACATACAGTAATAAAGAAGTGAAACCCAAGGCAATGATCTTTTTAAATACAGTCTGTTGTGTTATTTTTTTAAATGAACATATACCATACATAATACAAGTGAAAACATTCAACTTAGCAATAGTAATGTTGCCAATGCTTACGAGAAGAAGAAAAGCTATAGCTGTCAGTCACTCCGACTCATGCATAATGTTTATTTGCTGCTTGAAGATTTTTACATCTACCTGTGCTATTGAACACTGGATTCAAATTTATTACAGTAATTTGCTTTCATCTTTTTTTATAGTGGTCTTGTGTATATCAATACATTATTTATATTGCCAAACCGTAGATTATTTTGAAAGAGCTAGGGAAGTATGATTGGTATTTCTGGGCGCCAGTTAGCTATGGTGCCTGCTTGGGCATGCTTATCAAGCCCCTATCAGTAATATTTACCCATACCACAGACAGACAGACTGCTTTGAAGATACCATCGCAATCCACACTGAGGGTCTTTTCAGAATCGCTCTTCTGAAAACTCAGAAAATAGAAAACGCTACAAGTAGCTACAAAACTTTGGAGGAAGTGACATAAACCTTTTAGATACCTTTGAGTTATGGCATTGTTTTGAATTTAATTGCCAGGCACGTCTAATCGTCTTTTCAGCAATAGCACGTAAAGAACTAGAATGGGTTTGCCTTAAACAAGTCACGTAAAGCTCTTCATTGAGGTGTTTGCATTGGCCTAGATATACTACAGCCCTGTTTCAGCTAAATGTTCATCAATATAAAATAATGGCTTTCATTCAAAAACTTTTAATTAATTTTGTATGCAAATATTGTGGGCAAATTCCAAATGATGTTTCTGGTAACACTGTAGATTAAGTGTCTCTATTTACTGTGTACAGTATTTGCATAGTCGTTACTTGGTAAATACACATGAACTTACACATACTTACAATGTTATTATGCATAGTTACAATTTACTTCATGTGTAAATCTTTTTGCACAATCCTAACCTTAACCCTTTTCTGATACAATTGTGTACTTGTAAAAAGTTAATTGTAACTATGCATAATAACATTGTAATTATGTGTCAGTGCACATGTATTTACAAAGTAACTACTTTGTAAATGCATAGTAATTAGAGACATTTAAGTTTTTAAAAATAATGGGCACGGAATCATAATGAAATAAAGCGTCCTGGACAATCCCATATAGTTTCACTGTAGCTAGGAAGTTGCACTTCAATCTGTGTATAAAGTGACCCCGTGCAGGGGCTGTGGACCACACATTCCTTACATCAAAGGCATATTCTCATGCTGCGCTGGCAGCAACAAGGCACCCACATATCACTTCAAAAGGCAGAGAGAAGTTATCACAGCTGAGATCTCAGTGCCCGCAAAAGCAAAAACTAAAAGTTATTCGCAATCTGACCATCTTCATCTGCCGAGCCCGACAGGTTACAAAGTATTAGAGGAATTCCATGGCAGCTGTACAGGGAGAGGAAGAGCTCAGCCATGCTGAAAGTGTGTCAGGGTAGACACACACATACACGCAGGGACGATAATCATGAGGGTAATGTATGAGGGTAATTAGAAAAAGGGGTGGAAAAGTCAAAACTACGGGCTGCTGCGCTGGGGTGGGAGGGGGGGGGGGGGGGGTCAAGTCAGCTTAGCTGGAGGTAAAGGTTTGGGGATTCAATTCAAATTAGATCATACAGCTCCCTCACCTAACTCTTTTATTTGTGTTTGAATCTACCTCTTCAATCTGATACTCTCCCTGAGTTAGGACCAGCAATACGAAATATTACTCCTTTCCTTCAGCGGTCTTAATAGAGGGATACAAATGCACAATTAATTCTCTGTATTAACTGCACAGGTTGGGTTGATTGTACTGTGGGTGGCAAAGCTTACTTAAGCTACAGGGGTGTTTTGAAGGTAATTTTTAATGATCTCTGCCGACATTGTGAATTAAACCTGTCTGGGACTACACCATTCAATGCCTGCTGACATTGTGAAAGAAACCTGTCTGAGACTACACCATTCAATGCCTGCCAGCATGGTTCAGTTTGCTCTCATCAGGCAGGCGTGGAGATGAGGAGATGCCAGGATCAATGTGTTAATCTCCCACACGCTTGGAGTATGGAGACACAACACACTAAAAATCACTGAACTAAGGTGCTTGCCGTACCGATAAAGCATGTCTAAACCAATAAAATCAGTTACAGGTTAGTATGTGTCTGATTCACTCATAAAACACAGACACAGAATTAAAACGGAGTTAAACTTGTGAACCTGTATCCAGAAATTCCATCCAAACTAGTATTGAGCCATACATGAGGTCCAGGACTCAGATTTATGATTTTTTTTTAAATCTTTATAAACTTTCTGAAACCTCGATAAATAGTTTTCAGTCCCCTTCTGATTGCAAAACTTAAAACCAATGTTAAATGCCCCACGCTGGCTCAAATCAGTATAGCACACCAAAGTAAACATCTGTTCACAACCCTTCATATGAAAGCCCTGACTCATCGTGTAGAAGCAGCAATTGTACATTGTTAGTCCTCTTTCTATAGAAAGACCTCTTTAGTTGGCAGCAGCAGTAAAGGGTTAAAGGACACCAGTTACACGTTGCAAGTGTTTTCCATGAGCAACGAGCAGCACCTCATACACTCACTCTTCCTGGAGAACTGTTGAGTCTTGCAGAGCACAGGAGAGCTTTACTGACAGGCTAAGAGCAGAAAAGTTGAAACTGAGGTCTACATACAGTACCTGTAAAAAGAAGAAGAACAAAACATACCTTGCTTCTGTTGAGTACAGAGTACACCAAGTTACTTCATTGAAGACGGCTGGTGTGGCTAAACATGGCTTAAACAGCAGAGGAGTAACTGAATTCCCCTGGTGTGTGCGCAAGTCAAGACACACAGGCTCAAAGGCCAGGTTTCCCATTGGCTGTGTTCCAAGGTTCTCTCTCTCTCTCTCTCTCTCTCTCTCTCCCTCTCTCTCTCTCTCTCTCTCTCTCAGAGTCGAATCACATCTGGAACATCTCAGACACTCACAGAGATTCTATTCAACAAACGCTGATGACATCACCTCTCTCAGACAGAGTGCTGCTAAGGTGAGAAGAGAACCATCAACTCAATTCAGATCAAAACTAAAACAAAACAAAATAAAAATGTTAGCGGTATCATTTTAGCTCTGTCCCGTCTGGCCTTTCCTAATGGTTTGATTCTAATGAGCTTTTGAAGTGTGTTCCATTTCATTTTGTTTGCTTCATTTCTAATCTCTAGCCGTATTGTATTTATGGTCTTCCCTTATTTAAGTTCCCTCATATTAAAAGCATACCAAAGTGTAATAAAGAACAGTGATAGCATGGAAAAGCACAGTTAAGCATTGGAAAGACCAGTGAGGTCATGGTATGTACATACCGTACTGCAGATTTTTTTTTTTTTTAGGAGGATTTTAAAGGATCATTATGGCTCAAGGAAAGCATCATGCAAGTCTTGGGATGTTTATAAAAGCAAAAGTCATTTAGATAAAATACTCTTAAAACATTATTATTATTAACAACAACAACAACAACAAGAACAACAATAATAATAATAATAAATAGAAAGTTGCCTCAAGGCTACAGATTTTTAACATTCAGTCTCTAAGCTACATATGTTTTTTTAAATATAGTTTAAACTTGTTTTGAATCTAAATCGCATTCCTTTGAGGACAGCTGGGAGAATCTCATTTCCTGCACGGGAAGCTGTAGGCCTGTGGAAGTCTCCCACACACTGGCTCCCTTTTCCTGCCTAGTGCATTTTGCTTCAGCAAGAACACACTTCTTAAATCAGTTTCCAATAAAGACTTAGTGGAGCAGCATACAGGGAAGCAGCCTATGTCTCCGGCTTGTATGCAGCTGCAAAATCAAATTCCAAATGTAAATCTATTCAAGTATTTATTCAAGATTACTAACATAAAAAAGGTTGCTGATAAAAAAAAAATGCTTTAAAGAGTTTGAGGCCATTTAAGCTTCAATCAGTACAAAGTATAATCAAACATATAAGACAGGACCTTAGTCTTTGAAAGCAATGTGCCATGCACTGGCTCTTCTACATACAATGCTTGAAAAGCATTCACAGAATGTTGAAAACATATGTCTGGCATTGCATAGGTGTGCTTAATCTTTCCATCAGAATTGCAGTGATAAAAGCAATGCAGTATAAAGATCTGTTACAACAGAACTAAAAGTTTTTTGTTTTTTTTTATCAAGATTTCTCCAGGCACCATTTTAGATGGATGATCTGCTGTACACTGCGTTCCAATAACTCAAGGGTGATGACGTTACAAAGGTAATCCAAACAGATAACCTTGTTCCTGTTTTATTTTTAACTCAATGTTTTAACCTTTAGGTTCCGCATACCTAAGAGTTCTGCTTTGCAATAGAAATAACATATCTGCTAGCTAGATATTCCCAGGGCAGTTTGCAGCCTGCTGCAACTCCAGTCCTCAAAGCTGCCTTGAAAAATAGATGCTGCAGCTCAACAAGACAGCTGGTGAAACATTTTAAAATAATTACATACACTTGCTATAGTTGCACTATGCTGTGATCACAATCATTCCTACAAAATTATTTTAATTTTTTTAAAAAAGGATGCCCCCTCATTTGTGGTTTTTGGGAGATCCCTAAACAACATTGAAGTATAAAATAAAATACTCCTGGTTTAAGAGTTTTAGAGCAGCAGTATTTAGGTCCACCGAAGTTTAAACCATTAAAATAGAATTGTGGACAGCATACAGTACACCCCTGAGACAGGTGTTTGCCAGAAAAAGGGAAATGCTTTCCAAATACTGTGCATTGATCGCAAGGTTGAGAAACTGCAGCCTGGCAGATACACTGGAAATCAATGTGACAATTATTCCATACGCTCGTCCAATTTGTTCTTGAACCAACATCTTCTCATATAATTACTATTGCTTTAAAAAAACAAAAAGCCAAACTATCATGCGCAACAGACATTCAACCTGTCAAACTTTAATGATCAGTTTTTAAATGTGCAATTAATTTACATTTCTTCTGAGCAACCCAGTATACATATGCACAACAGAAAGAAAACATTTTCTATTTTCTGATGACATTTACAGCAGACATTAAGAAACAGTACTAATGTGTAAAGTACACTGCTTTAGAAAAAGGTGTGTCACTTTCACTGAAAATATAAATATCGCAAAGAAATTCTAATTGTAAAAATGTTGTATCTTACTTTTAGATTAGAAATGTACTGTTCAGCATGGCAATTTTAAATCTTATATATTTGTATTGACATTTTTTCAATGTATTCATTGCAGATGACAAAGCTCTTTCAAGTGTGGAGTAACAAACACATAAGGGTTTACTTACATGCACAACACATTAAGGCATGTCTTTACTATTCCCTGCTTTAAAAAAACAAAAGGTACGTTGAAGCTCATCTGCAATAAACATTTCCCATGTAAAGATCTGACCCAAAACACAACCATATTATGGGAATCGACCCAGCATGCTAATGTTTTGTGCCATCTATTAACACAAGATCAGTAAACCTTTTCAACACGTAAGCTAGGAATCGCTAAGTGTTGTAACTTTCTTCAGCTAAGTCACTCACTCATATCTATAACACAGAGATTTCCTTAATGAATATCAGTCATTTAGAGTATGAACGTTTACAAGGATTTTTGTAAATAATAATTTAGCTGTGAATGCCGCGAGCAAGAGATGCATAGTCAGAGCTGCAGGTACAACTGTGTAAGAACTGAAAAGAAAAAAAAAAAAAAAAAACATGGTTTATAAGAATGGTCCAGATTTATACATCTAATATTTTAACTCAATTTGTGGAAACTGTTTATCTTCATGGATTCTTCAGAACCCAGTTGAGATTCATGAATCAGACTTGAGTGCTTGTGTAAAATAAATTGCATTTATGTAATTCCATTGAAAAAAAAACAAAAAAAAAACAGTAGTTTGTTACGTCATAGAATCTTTGTTAATTTCAACCCCCTTCGATCACCACAACTTCTAACACCTGTATTCATAAAATAAATTAATCAGAAAACAAACCTAAATACAACCTTTACAATAAAAAAAACAGTCTTAAAAGAACAAGTTAAACATAAAATAGTGTTTACATTGAACATACACGGTACACCCATTTATACACAGCCAGAATCATCCTGACAAGTAGCAAGGTTATATAACATTTACTGAAACAAACAGAACAGGTGTTAGAATTGCTAACACTTTGTAATATTCCAGTACAGTTCACTAGTAGACAAAAGAGTAGCATAGAATAACCCAACCACAATTCTCAAGCTGCGGAGCAGATTTAGCAAACAGAAGGATCAAAGCTGGTTTGCACTTCTTCCTGAAGAAGGGTGGCTCACTGTTATACAAACATTCTGTTTGATTCAGTTGTGTTGGGGGTGCAGTTGTGTTAGACTGTACTACTACTATGCCAGTTGCTTCTGAAACAAATTCTACCAAGAATCCAAAACCTGAAGTATTCATCAGGATAACCCTGCTGTCTTTCACAGTCAGGGAATGCTTTCTATCCAGCAGTACACTGGAGCGCCAGTAATTTGAATGCTGAAATACTTGGCATTTCAAACAGCACTGTATTGCTGGCTCTTGTGTTATTTGGTTGATTTTTAACCTACCATAAGGCAAACAACTATTTTAATCCACCCGTAAAACCTGCATATGACGGGCATTTTTGAATCCAAAGACAATTATATACCATTCATATTTTTGCACTCCATGCATATTCTCTTATTCTTCACTTCCTTGCAAATTCTAAATTGTTACAGATTAATAAGAGAGACTTCAATAAAAATAACAATGGTATTTTAAAAGATAACATAGGGTCCCGTTCCATGTTTAATGCATTTATTCCCAAGGGTTACTTCAAATAGTTTAAAACACATGCAGGTCATTTTGGGCTGTTGACGCTTATTTGAGTCACCCTGAACCTTCCAGCTTCCAATTCCTTTCCTTCCCAAATGGGAGTGAAGAACAGTCTCTTAATCTTCAGGAGAAATGCTGTCAGTTCAGGGTCCTGTGTCTGTCGTTCCATCGCTGTGTGATGGGGAGAAGGTAACAATCATCCAGCTGATAACAAAGTAGAACAGGAACACTGGATACACAACCAAGGCTTTGCGATTCGGAGGCTGGCTGTCTGCCAAGAAGGCTGTGGATGCTGCAGGGAGAGTGCAAAGGGGATGTAAAGTAAAGAGGTATCAACTACCAACGCCAGACCATTGGATCCGAAACAAACCCCCAATCCCACCACCTTCAATGTGTTATAAAAATGGATTTAAACTCCAGGCCAGCGCATTTCAGTTATAAAACTAAGAACATTAATTTTGGATTGTTTTAAACAGCAGCATTGATCAAACAATTATGAATCATGCTATTGCTATTGTCCTCATTGTAATCTAAAGTGGCCATTTAAGCTTCTGAAAACAAAGAACTAAAACCATACTTTCTTCTTAATACTGTATAATAACTCCACCTGCTGGACTAACATCACATTACACCCTTAGAACCATGTGAACAGTACTGTTCAACAGATGCATTGCTTTGCTTACTAGTACTACTGTACAATACTTGTCCATGTTTAAAAAATAATAATTATAATAATAAAAAACCATAAAAAACCCACTACTTACCAAACGTTGACCATCCAAACGACGCAACGACTACTATAAATCGAACAATAAAACTAGCCGTCCCTGTGCCCCCTAGAAGCACCAGCCTGCAGACAATCATTGCAACAGTCAGAGGCAGGATACAGTATCCCAGTACACACAGGCTCTGGAAGAACGAGCTGCGAAAAGAACACAACGGAAAAATGATGCCAGCGGAAAACACACTAGATTTGCATGCACTCAGATATTTCATTTGTGTTACATTTGTACCCAACAGGCTCTGCTTTAATTATTTAAACCGTGGCAGTTTAACTGAACAGACCCACGGTCTCAAAAAACAACTGTAGTTGAAAACATAGGAACTAGTTAATAATTACTGTGAAATGACAAAACGATGGGTTATTTGCACACTAATACAATAGAGACGTTGGTAGGAATGTGCTAGGAGTAGCTAAGGTACACACTGGATCCACATCCAGAACCTAGCAGTCATTTAGCAGCCTGAATAGCCAACTTGTGCTGTGTTCCGCTCTGTGCTTCAGTCTCAATAAAAATAAATAAAGAACAATGGACGTGTTTTTGTTCAAGTACAAAAAAAGCGGTACTCACATAGTGCCTCCCAGCAGCTTGGAATTCAATGTAATAATGACCGATCCAAACCATATAATAACAAACACTTCAGCAAACTGGGGCCCTCCATCTTCTTTGCTGTCTGCAGACCCCCCCTGCAGCATGCTGGAGACAGGAGGACAGGGAGGGTATCAAACACTGGCGCTCACACACACACCGCCACATTCAGTAATATATTCATTCTTGAGATACAAGCCGAAAACATCAAGTCCCCTCAAGAAATCAATAACATTACCTTTGATATGCAACAATATAGATTTATAAAAAAAAAAGGATCACTTGATTTTTTTCCTAATATACCCATAGTAAACCTTACTAACCCATTCATATTAATAAATAGTTTTATAAAATGCCTTTAAAACTTACAGAGCTAATGTGACACAGAGCAGCAAAGGACCCCATAAATCCCCTGTAAAAACATAAAAAAGATGTTACAGTACTGTACTTTATGTAAATCCCACAAACACACATTAAAGTCAATGACACTGATTATAGTTGGTTTGCAATGCTGACAACAACTTAAGATCCAACAAACAGCATCATTACAGCCAGTGTAATGTTACGGTGTAAGTAAAAAAAAATATGTTTTAAAGCTTACAGTCTCTAAGTAGTGTTGTGCTTTTCTTAGGATACATCACATGGCCAAACTTTTTTCCTACAGCCTTCAAATCTCTTAGCTGAAAAAAAAGACACAGAACTCAATATTTAAACTTTTAAAATTACAATTTGTGAAAAACAGAGTATACAATTTATTCCATAAAGGTATTCAGTAATTCTACCAGTATTCATGGATTACAGGACTTACCAGTTAATTCTTGACACACTACTCGTAATAAATGTTATAAATGAAGCCCCTAAGCAGTTCTGTTGTTGTACTGTTAGCTGACAGATTCCCATTACTTTCTTCCTTTTAGATACAAGTTGACTCTTTCCTGGCAGTAATAGACACTGAATGCAGCTTCTGTTTTGAGGGCTGGTTTCAGTTTTGGTCAGTTCTCAAAATTCCAAGACGCTCAGTTCAGCATTTTCTATTAAATGGAACTTAAACCTAAAAAGCTCTCTTTGTGTCTAAATAGCAGGATTTCTAAAGAGAGATGGGGCAGCCAAAACATTTTCACTGACTCAACAACAAGACTTTGTAAGCAGAAGAAATAACAAATTCAACTAGTGCTTCTTTTCTCAACAGTCTTTTAGATGTCTAGCAGCCAAGTTCTGACCTGTTTTTTTTTCTTTTCTTTTCTTAACCCTCTCCATAACACATATGGGCTTTGTGAAATAAACTTTTACCCAAACCAATTATAAATCAGGCTTTCTTTAACCGACTGACTGATCTTGATTACTACAAAAAGTGTCTTGAATCTCTTTTGAGTCTGTTATTTCTTCAACGTATGAACATTGTGTAATTGGTGGGTGGACTTCAGCTGCTGTAGAGAACTCACATTGTCTGGTCATGTTTTTTCTAGCTTGATGCCGCAGAAGTGATGATCCAGCATATACAGACACATGTAATAAATTGTTTTATATTTGGTTTAAAGTGAAAATGTGTCACAAAAGGTTTTGAAAACAAAGATTTAAAACTAATTTACTGTGACTCTCAGAAACAGATGTCCCTGAGAAAGTAATCCCAAGCTTGTTATCTTTATACTAGTATAAAGTTTGGTTTAATTTCCCAATGCTAAAAACCGTACTCTTCCCATTCTAGTTAAATATGTAACTCACAATGGTTTCTTTCACTGGTTCATCAAGTGTAGAGTACTCATCATCATGTGACGGAGACCCAACTGGAACTGTGATCTCTCCTTCCACAGGGATATCTTCCGAGATGGACACATCAGACAGCCCTGCAAACTGCAAAAAAAAAAAAAAAGAATATATATATATATATATATATATATATATATATATATATATATATATATATATATATATATATATAGGAGAAATCAGGGCCTCCCACTGCATAGCCTTCCTGCTTTTTCTATGAGTTTAATGTGTGCTTGTTACTTATACACTGTAGCTAATCTAGCTCGTAGTAAAACCTGGAATGGGTGAAACAGCTATGTAATTAGAGTCTCATTTCCATCCCTGGAAATACTGCTTTATATTCATTTTCCCTGAAAGGAGGTTTTTTTTCTTTTTCTGAGCTGGTCACCAGGTAATGACTAATTAGTGGTATAATGCTTTTCAAAGAAAGAAAATATATATAAAAGGTTTCTTATGAGAGGTCAGGGGCAGTGAGACAGTTCTGGCAGATGGAGTGATAACCTCCTCTGGTAACACATACATACATACATACATACATACATACATACATACATACATAACCCCACCACTAAAAACGTATAGTTTTACTTTACCAAAATGTACTTACTGGCAGTAAGTAAAACTGGATTTGTATATCAAATAGCCACAGGGTCCATCCACACTGAGTGGCTTTGCGGGCTTGTGCCTACAGTCCTCCACCCCCGGCAATATGATGACATCTTTCACGTGTCATTTTGAGCTGGTACTGCCACTGTCACATGGGAATCCAGTGACGTGGATGCTGTTCGGCATGCTCACCTGGCTGCACTTTCTCTATTAACAATATAATACTATGCGAGCAGCGCTGTTCACAACTAACTCTGCGGCTTAACTGTACTGCAGCACCTCCTTCGACAACTTTGAACCCAAATCTATTTAGTTTGTTGTCCACAAACAAATACAGCCTGTCAATGCAGGTGACTCGTGTCAACAACGTTTATAACCAGCATACTGTAAGCCTATTAGAAAACAGGGGAAAAAATGTCTAATACTGTCTACGGACCACAAACGTCACTTCAGAAATTATAAACAAAACGACACTCATCACCTTCATAGGCCTATCCATACACGTACTGTAATTACAAACACAGCCTCGTATTTTAAATAATGTACATTTTAAACCGCCATAAACCAAACGGCTATCTCCTAGCTGCAACCAGACACCCTCTCGCTTGAACGCGGCACGCTCTGGAGAAGGGAAATATGAAATTAATAATATTGTTCTCACCAGGGGTTTACTAGCTTCATCCACTTCCGCCATCTTCGCTCATCTGAAGCTACGTGGAGACAAATACACAGACGACAACAGTCAGCGACGCCGCCCCTTTCGGTCGAAGGATTTGAACGTCAACAAATTGTGATTCTGACGAAAAACACTGCAGTACAGCACCCCAGCCACAAAGGGGCGCTCCGCTAAAGGCTGCGACACACTATATAAAGAGATACATTCAGTCCAAAAACATTTTAACTAACTTGCATGAGACAAATACATTGTTGACTCCAGCTCAGAGGAAGAGAAACAATTATCTAGACTACCTGTAAATCTCTGTAACGTTCTACTTGAGGGGTAAAATCTGTGTATACTTGGGCAGCAGTGTGGAGTAGTGGTTAGGGCTCTGGACTCTTGACCGGAGGGTCGTGGGTTCAATGCCTGGTAGGGGACACTGCTGCCGTACCCTTGAGCAAGGTACTATACTTAGATTGCTCCAGTAAAAACCCAACTGCATAAATGGGTAATTGTATGTAAAAATAATGTAATATCTTGTAACAATTGTAAGTCGCCCTGGATAAGGGCGTCAGCTAAGAAATAAATAATAATTTAAAATATAGCTCTTTAATCTCACATGTTAAAGGAAAGCGGTACGGGATACACCACGTAAGTCTCCAGTTGATAATACTAAAAAGACCAGACCAATAGCTCATGTAAGGGGTTCCAGAGGAAATTGCATTGGACGCTTTTTTTATGTGATTGAAAACACCATACACGAATGCTGACTGTAGCTTTAAAAAGGTAATGTACGGTTACAACGGAAGTGTTTATTCCTGCCTTTTGTGAAGTTCATTGGCTTTGCGCTGTCTGTGGCGCTGTGTTTACCTCCGCTGTGGCAGCATGTCACTTCCAAGACCGAGCGCAACAGATTCCAAACCGGGGTGTACCATGGGACTTGCAGTCTTTTATCTGACGCTGTGCTGTTATAGATTTGTGCTCCCACCTTCTAGACATAACGGCAGTTCAAAACGGATGAAAGAATGGGCATAAACATGACCGTGTCACACTTTAGAAATGAATATCTTTATGAAGATCTGTATAAGTATATTGTATGTTGTGTGTTCATGAGAAGTTATGAAATAACCCTTATGCTTCTCTGAATAGTGCTGCACAGGTCACGTCGGGAGATTCTTGACTGTACATTATCGTCACATGGTTGCTTTGTTTTGTTTTCCTGACTTGTCTTGCTGGATGGAACAATACGTCCACGTGGTTTCAGTGGTGGCTATTTTCTCTACATTGGGAAGAAAAAATAAAATTAGGGTTATACCCTAAAATAGGCGTCGAGGGTAAAAAGACTACAGGACCCACATTGCGTTGCAACCTGGGAGACACAAGGTTAATGCAACGCAGATGTGATTACAGTTCAGTATGTCAAGGCCTATAGTGTTCTGTGCACCCAACACGATACAACATTAAAAGTACAGCTTTCGAGGTGTTACTTTATAGTACAGACTATTAATATCTGTAATGCAGGATGTGTTGTATTTGTATTTTTACACGGTAAACCAAATGTTAAAAGAACGAAACATACATCTTTTGTATGTTTAAATACTAGACCCGTTCCTGTTCACTTGACTGGAAAATGGTGTAGTCGTATCAAGCGAAGTGTTGTGTTCCTCCTAATTTCCGTATGGTACACCTTTAAAAAACAGTTTAGTACAACATTGCAAAACTGGATTCCCGCAACAAAACGTTAACATTAACAGCATAACATCACATGCATCTCCAGTGCAGTGGCTATAAAAACAATACGTTATTTAAAGACAAGATGGCATTGATTGCATGGCTAATAAATGTAATATTAAATGCCATCTATTACTATATGCAATGTTTAAATACGTGTGCGTTTGTCAGTTTGTTTATATATATATATATATATATATATATATATATATATATATATATATATATATATATATATATATATATATATATATATAAGCAGCTCTATATCTGTTACATTTTAACTTTGAGGCTATAACCATAACCTGCATAGTTCTGTTTTCATGAACAAAAAAGTAAAAAGCAAATACAAAAACAGAAAAGAAAAACTAGCAGAAATGCTCAGTTTGTTAGATTGAATTTGTGTAACTGCTAATCCCATGCAGTAATCAGCATGGGACAAAGAAAGTGATACGTGCATTGTAGGTAGCATAGGTTATGTAACACGCAATGCGTGTGTTTACTTGCGTTGTGTTTAATGCATTGCTAGGTGATGCTAACGACACCGTGCAAGTTAAAAGCACACAGTAAGTTTATGTGAAGGGTATTGACAGTGCTTTTCCTTCCTGTCTTGGCTTCAGCACAGCCGAGGAAACCTTGGAAAAGCGCCGCTGCGGCTTTAAGACCGGGCTGCGGATGTGCACGGGGGAGGTCCGTTTCCTCGCCTAGCCTGAATTTCGTATTCCATCCACTTCACAGCAAGGAAATCCCCGAGTAGCACAATCTGCGGAGGTCCTTCACAGAGACAGATAGGAGCATCTAAACAGATATCGACACACCACTCACGCGGGAGCAATCACACGTTGCAGCTTGAAAATTTTTAATGTCAGACAAAAGAAACCATAGATGACATGTGCGCGCGGCTGCAAAGGCGTGTTTTTTTTTTCCAGTTCCAGCTCAGTGTCTGAGAACTGATTGGAATTCATCATCATTGTTCAAAGCTAGGTCAGTGCACGGCAACATCACCACGATGCCTTAAATCGATGCTCTGCGCGATAGGGATACGTTTGCAGAGGCTAGTCTGGGCGCGAGCTCACAGCTGGATACTGGCTGTTTGGGATTTGACAATACACTGAAGTCTGGACGTGAAAACAGCCCTGTAAGACTGTGGTAAGACTGTATCTAGAAGGTGTGTCGTGCTGTTTTGGCAGGGACTACATTTAAAGCATATATATATTAAGAATCAATCATGGGGCATCCTCCGCTGGAGTTCAGTGACTGCTACCTAGACAGCCCGGATTTCAGGGAGAGACTCAAGTGTTATGAGGAGGAACTGGGTCGGACTAGCCGGTTCCTGAAGGAAGTGATCAAGGATGGCAATAACGTTATCAGTACCATCAAAAGTAAGTGCTCTACGTTACAATAGTTCTTTCTTAACTGCATAGCATAAGCCTCCTGTCAACATCGAGGAACTTTGTCTGTGTTTGTTTTTACCTATATTGCATTTTCTGACATGTATATCGAGTGCTTGCTTACAGTACATATACCCATCCTATTTCTCTTGTTGTCAGTAATCAGTAATATGCACATGATATTATTAACAATATGCAATTATCTTCTTTGAATGTGGTCCACCCACATTCTGAAAGAAACTATCCTCCTCCTTAATTCTGCAATCATGCCTCATAGTTATATAGTTTATGGTGCAGCTATAATTTGGATTTAATCCCAGACCAAGGTGTGTTCACTGGGATGTTGATATCCTGACGTCATAAACTCTTTTCTTGTGCCATTGACATAGTTCTATTGCAGGGGTGCAAAGATCAGTAACTCCTCTGGGTGTATACTTGTCATTAAATAACAACCTGATCAAGACCTGGAAGGATGTTCCATTGGTTCCAGGAGGTAATTTAGGGTGTAGATGGAACAGACCTGGGAGATGGTACTGGATCTTGATGTGAAAATACATAATTATATACCCCCCCCCCCCCAGATTTGATACTTCCAAATTGAATTAACCTTTAAGAGATCCACACATCCCTCACTTTTTCAGCTACAGTAAGAGGACTGCCATCCTGTAAGTCCTGTGCAATCTCATTAAAGGTGAGTGGCAGTTCAAACTGCTGAAGAGCTGAACACTATCTACAGCAGATTGCTGAGGTCCATTGGGAAATTAGTAGAAATGGGCCCTTAATTGCAAAAGGTACCATGATTTTCATACTGTTCCTATATACACAGCATAAAAAGGGAACAGCACTTTGTGAGGTACGTGGGCTGTAAGTACTGTATAAGGGTGTGGATAAATCCTGAACACTTATCAAGACATCTGTCAGAAAAGACTGCATAAGCACTGAGGGACCTGTGAATGCTGCTCATACTTCAGCAACAAGACAGGTTTGACGCATGGAGAAGAAAGACACAGCTTAGCTGCAGCAAACCTGGTGCAGAAAATGACTGCAAGCTGTTACCATGATCACCACCACCAATACTATTGCTATTACTGCAACAACTAGCAAAATACCCTCGATCTCTAGACCATCACAATTGTCACATCTCCTCTTCATATATAGTAAGTTACCAGATCCCAAGGAGATTGTGTATGATAAACGAGTAGCTGCACCAGGCAGACTACTGTTGCACTGCAAGGTCTGGCATTGAGGGTGAAGGTGTGTTACTGCACCGCACCTGCAGCACTCCAGGAGAAGGTACTGGAGTGAAGTGACAGGGACAGGTTTGCACAGTGGAACCGCTGGAGTAATCCAGAGTGGTTGAGGAGATGGGGAGCTGCCCTGGACTGGGTGGGGGCAGTGAGACCCGAGTGAAGGGGTATTCAATAATGTGGAAGACACCGATGAATAGATAGAGAGCCTCCCTGAGAATATGCATGGGTTGTAATAGTACTTCCGATGCTGTCAGTGGGGGCTGTCAGTAGTGGATGTGGTATTGCTCACTGAATTGTGGCATAGTATAGACACCTGCAAAACAGACAGACAACCAAAAATGGGGTTATGATGTCAGCAAGTTTACAGTGCCCTGCACAGCGCCCCATGTTATAAACTGCAATAATTCAGTAACATAAACTTGTCAATGCAACTTACTGTACAGAACATAGACAAATCACAAGTCAGTATCCAGGATATAGCGGATATACAGTACCTGTGGCTAGAGATTCAGGACAGCAAGCTGTGGTGAAACTATGGCTAACTTAGAGTTGTAATTGCGGTCTTAATCAGCAGGTACTGTACAGTTTAGGTCGGGCCCTTCTAAATGTGGAGCTGTCAGCGGACTGGGAAACGACATGTTGGTCTGTGTGGTCTAGTTTTGCAATGAAACTGTATTGCTGTAATAACCCGGTTTAACCACGTCTGAGCTGTATTTAATTACACTTCGGTTTTGATGCTTACGGCAGTTCTTTGCTGCTGGTTTGGAAGTTTAAAGACAAGGTAATGTTCAAGTTAGAGATGCAATACCATGCTGGCACTGACTTTCCTGTTTATCACACTATTCTGCCATGCTTCACAATCACACCCACAACTCAATGACCTAACCATTATTTCACTGTTATGTTAGTTTCCTGCATTAGCTTTTTACCAAATGATGCCAATCTTCACACTTGGTTTTAAATTAACACAGCGTTTCCGGCAGTAGTTTTATCGGTCTGAATAATTATGGACCTGCGTTAGTCTAGATCCATCTTAATCAGTTTAGTTTTCATTTCAGACATTTACATCTGACACTGCAAAGAGTCTGCAGTGCTCATAGTTTAGAGACTGTTTTTATTTTGATCCTTTAGAGCAGTGCTTCCGAACCCTGGTCCCAGGGACCCCCGGGCGTCTGCTGGTTTTCATTCCAACTGAGCTCTCATTTACTTAACTAGACCCTTAATTGAACTGATCATTTGCTTTATTAGACCTTTTAAATTGTTTTCAGCTCTTAAGCAGTTGCAGAGTTCAAGTTACTTGTAAAATTTTGCCCACTGTTGCTGTTTGCTGATAGGAACAAGTAACTCCCACCAGCCCAACGTTATTGCTGTGAAGTTCATGGTGTACCCTCACCCAGGCGTCTGGGGCAGTGTTGCTAAAGTGCTAACAAAACAAACAAGCTGCTCTGCAGGCAGCAGATAAACAGCACTTTCAGTGTCACATTACAGGGTTTATCAGCTTTAGGTTTTAAAGAACAGCCTCTTTGTGGACTTTCACTTCCCTTGAAACATGAGAGTGAATTAACTAGGCAGCAACTGTGCTGCATATCCCATTGCTGTACGGTATGTGTATACAGTTCCTGTGTCTGCTGCAGAATGACAGTGCTTGTGCAAGATGCCTTCTTCATGCAAAGCATCTTTACCCTGCTCCCTGCTCAGCAGCTTTTCCATTGACCTTATTCCAATGCAGCCCCTGTATTATCCACTTGCAATGTCCATCTCTGTTACGCTTGTTGCAATACTGTAGCTGAACAAACGTCTTAGTTCAAGTGGACTTTGAAGATGTTATCAACTGGTTAGTCTGTTTTAATGCAAGCTGCTGCCTTACAGTGGATTCAGTTTACTGCTCCACATGTGGCATTTGTGCTCCAGGCATTTTTCTTTTTCATTCTTTCTTTCCAGAAGTACAGGTTGTCTTTGTTTGGTTATTGTTAGCTACTGCACTATAGTTACGGGTGTCTGTAAGTTCATATTTGTAATTGCTTTAATTCTTGCCTTATGGTACTGTCAATGTAAAACAGCAACACACACCCTATGCACAACCCTTATTGAAATTCTCCTTTACCCTGATATTGAGAACCGTATCTGTAGCTGAAGAATACATTTGATCAATCTTTTTTCCATTGGATATAGAAGAGAAGTGGGAGTCAAAGTGAGCTAATCAGGTCACCATCACTGAACGCAGAAGTTGAATTGGCGATGTATGTGTTTATTTTCTTGTTATCCTCACCAAGCAGCTGGTCACCTAACCTCGCCTTTGTCTGGCCTGCCTTGATCAGATTGAGGCACGATTGATCCTTGAACGATCTTGATGTTTTGGATGGAGAAAATAATGACTTTATGTGTGCGTTTGCATTACTATAGTAATACACACAAAGGCAATGTCTGATAGCGACAGTATTTGCTCTGTGAGGTCCTCTTTTCATTGTGCCCTGCTGAATGCTTATTAGATTGGATAACATTGCATTAAGCAATCCAGTTCTAAAACTAAGCCTAGTTATCCTATCTAGACATCACCGTCTACCGCACAGCACCGGCACCAAGTAGACGCTAGAGCACAATGCATGTTGGGATGGACGTGATGTTGTTTTCGCAGATTTCCGAGCAGACTGGCGTGACTGCATACTGTAGGTGTGCCTTTTTCACAGGGCTGTCAGGCTTGAATTCAATGAGGAGGCGTGTCCAATGGCAGGATCCTCTTGGCAAGCTCAAAGCTAGGTAAAGACAGCTACAGTGGAAAATCAGTACAAAACTGTTTTCTATCAGTCAGGTCCCATGACAGGTGTCGTCCAGTAAAAGTGAACAGTTTCACTGCCACGTTGTTTCCGGCCATGTCAATAATGCTGACCACGCATTGTGTACACAGCTGTGTACTACGCGTCTCTTGATTTATGGTCGTACCTCAGAAACATTTAATTCTACATAATGTTCTGCGCATGTACTTCTTCCACTTTACACTGTTAATCGGTATCCCTTATCCATTTTACCTCCTGTTTCCAAACCAGTCTATCCGAGACACCGTTCCCCCTACATTATTACATTGTGCCTCTGGGGGATGCTTTGTTTTTATTCACATACCCATAAGTATTATAATAACACACCTGTAAACCAGGTTTAGTGTTTCTCAACCTGATAAACGTGTATGAATGTGTTTGTTCTGCTTTCCAGTCAGTCAGGAGCCAGGCCTATCGTAGCAGCTGAAGCCTGCTTGCATTTTTGTAAATGTGCACGCACCCACTCCCATATTCATTCTCCTACGAGGAGAGGCACAGCTGTGTGTGTGTTTTCTCACAAATTCTATTTTTGCTTCCACTTCCATTATTTCTACACCAATAAAGCAAAGTTGTACAGCACAGGACTCCATGCATCATTACCTGTTGTAGGATTGCTTCATCCACGATTCTAAACACTCAATTTGAAAGATAACAATATTATTGTTATAATAATATAAAAAAAAAAAATGAAAGAGACAGAAGTTTGAGATACGGTTTTCATCAGCGTATGAATTGCTTTTCTGCTTCACTAAGATGCATGAGGTAATTATCTGAGCTTCACTTGGCTTATCATCTCATCTGTGTGGTTTGGTGGCTTTCACTTTGTGACCGACAGCAGTGTATGATTCAGCAGGGATTCCTACTGTGTAAATTTATACCAGTGTTAAAAAACTTATACCAGTGTTAAAAAACTGATTTCTTTTGATATGCCAGACATGAAAAATGTGTTGTTTTTTTTTTCTGGAAATTAGTCAAACCTGTTTTGCTTTTGAAGACAAAATTAAGTTTCGGTTCTCTTTTCATTTATATGCACTGCCCTGAACTAATGTACTTGGAGCCCTTCCATAAACCTCAGGGCTGGTGATGGGCTGATCGTGTTATACTCAGAGCAAAAATCTATAACAGCCTTGAGCAAGTTGTTTTTAAACAATTGAAATTATTTTTGTATTTGTTCTTGGCCACTACCTAGACAAAGCTGCAGGATCACAGACATCATTTTAACTGCATAACATGGAGTTGCTGATGCTTCTCTTTAAATATTCACTTATTACACTAAATAAGACTATTACACTAAATAAGCTAGTTTTCATAGTATTGGTTCACAAAAGAACTAACTTTAGATCAGTTGAATAACACCGTGCTTTCAGGTTATAAAATCAGTACTGTATTTTTAGCAGCCTTTTTATTCTCAAATACAGTATACATTGTATCATACTCCTATGGCTATCAACAGTGTGGAACCACGTAGTTCCATTGAATTCAGCTGGTTTATTTCACCAGGATAAGAACCCTTGATCACAGATAAGTGTTCTGGCAGGGTTGTGTGAGGAGCTTGCTTGTTGAGCAAGTACAGTACTTGGATTTCAGCAAGATAAACACCTTTTTCATGCAGTAGATGAAACCGAGGACCTGCTTCTTTCTCACCGGTCTTCTATACTGTACAGCAGATAAATGCAATGGAAAATTACCATGAGTCATCTATAGAGTTTTTTAATACCCGGGCATGAATGATAAGACACTATGGCCTTTACAGTAAAGCATGATACTATAATAAATAATTTACTTACAGGTGATTTTGCTCTCAGGCTAATTATCTGTGTGGGGTTCCCAATAATCTATTGCCATTGACACAGTCACACCCCGCAGCTACCACCAGCTACTACTCAGCTGTTTGTGGATAATCTAATTAATGGTTATTTGTAATACTTTCGACTGGGGATTGCAGGAAGATGGGCATCCATCAAAGCTCTCTTGAATATAGAAAACTGGTTGGAAATACTGAACCAAAAAAAAAAAGCTTAGACCTGCATACCTTCGTGCTTATTTTTAAAGATCCCCTGATAATGCTTTCAGAGTGTGGCATTTATCTTAGTAAAGCTAGAGCTGAATCTTAAATGCAGGAAATTGGGCTGGCTAACAGTGGCACCATTTGGCCCTTTCACCTCGAACACGATATCACAAGCCCTATTGAATCCATGCATTAGGAATAGCGCTCATGTGGGATGCAAGCCTGCTGCAGCAGCCCGAAAATGCCTGCGGAACAGCATTGGAGGGGGAGTGGAGTTTGGCTTAGAAACAGATGGACAGAGGCAGGCTTTGATGATGATGGTGATGGTGGGGCAAGTTGCTGGAGACGACCTCCGATTTTAAACAGATGTGCCTTCCGTCCAGCACCAGGTTTTACTTAGTGGCTCTTTAGAGCGGGAATCCTCTCCAGCAACAGGCTGACGCTTGTGTAAGGATAGTCAGTGTGTATATGAAGCCTGTACTGTAACATCCCCTATGATAGCTCTCATATGAGGCAGGGCTTTTACTCCAGTCTTAAGTTAACTGCTAAACAGTGCGCACATTCAGAGTTAATTACAAAACTGAGAAACAAACAAACAAAAAAACGACATTGGATCTTGTTTTTTATATTACTTAGCGTTAGTTGTTTGGCTTTAGTTTTGTAAAATTACCAAGAGTACTGTCAAAAGCCTAATAGTATTTTTGTGTGTATTTTTTGCAGACTGATACTGTGAGTAAGTATTAGGTGATTGCTGACTATGGTTTGAATTCGCATTTCTATTTGATGTGTCTGATTTCCAGGTGCTGGGACACGTTCAGTTTTAATCCCTAAAAGACCAGTGACTCTTATATCCTTTAACACAGTGCAGCATGGAAGGTGCTAAGGTGTCATCACAATCTTTGACATTGAGGTGCATGTGATTTACAGATTGAGATGCTGTTTAAGGAATTTAGGTGCAACTGCAATGAAAATAATGTGAGGATGGGAAAAGATGAGACTCATAATATGTTATCACCCGTTTCATCTGATCAAATGGAAGGTATACAAACGTGCTCACATCTAGATATGTATGTATCCCTGCATTTCTCTATTATTGCTGACCCAGCCATGGCACTTTCCATGAGAAGGCTGTGTGGTCCAGCGGTTAAAGAAATGGGCTTGTAACCAGGAGGTCCCTGGTTCAAATCTCACCTCAGCCACGGACTCATTCTGTGACCCTGAGCAAGTCACTTAACCTCCTTGTGCTCCGTCTTTCGGGTGAGACGTAGTTGTAAGTAACTCTGCAGCTGATGCATAGTTCACACACCCTAGTCTCTGTAAGTTGCCTTGGATAATGGCATCTGCTAAATAAATGAGAAGGACCTACAGTAGTGCAGTATAGTGACTGCACCCAGCCCATGTGCTTGAAAACCAGCTTCATAGTTAAGAAGAATGTTAAATGCTTTAAATGCCATCTCACCCATTTTGCCACATCATTTGCACAGCATGTAAACTGTAAAAACAGGAATGAGAAACAAGCTGAATCATGCAATATGCGCTCCCGATTCCTGTTTCTAAGTTTCAGATTGAGTCACGCTCTTTACTGTGGTATTGATTGCTTGAGTGGGGCATAATATATTTTTATCATGTGACTACACGTGGTAACACATTTATAAAATGAAATTCAATCCTGATATTTAAAATGTTAATCAAAACACTTTTTCAACCTGTCCAACACTATGTTTCCAATCTGTATGCCAGTGGGTGTCAGGGTGGTATCTTGAGCATACTGTATAGTGAAACAGACAATCGATTCTGTGTCCTGTGTTTCTTATTTTGCATGTTTGAATATGGTGCTTTCCTCTTGTTGTATCAGCCTGCGTTGCCCATTCTAGAAGTCATCAGCTTCCAGTATAAGGCATGTCGGATCTTAATACACCACCATGCAACTTGTAAACCCAAAGTCCCACATACTCTGCTGTATTATGTTAATAAAGGCTGGTGTAACGGGATTACTGTAGAGTTAAAGGACGGTGGTATTTAGAGTTACTGGAGAGAGACGGTCCCGTGACCTTGCTGGGGGAGGGAACAGTGTTGTTATTGTTTTGACAGCAGCGTCCCCTGGAACTCACTGGGCAGCCATATTCCATTCCATATTTCATTTACCCCCCCCTTTCCACCACAGTCGAGCGGTTATACCCGAAACAAGGGCTCTCATTGTGATATGAGTTAATGGAGCCAGCTCATACTTTGGACAGAGTCTCCATTTTAAATGTCGGCCAGATTGTGTGCATTGCATGCTGGAGAACTGTTTAAAGTATGGCCGTGCTCGTTCTTGGCTATTTAAACAGCCATTAAATCGGTGAAGAGCCACGAGCCACAGAAACAGAAATGGGTGGCTTTTATTCGTGTAATTGTAAAAGTGCCTACATCCTGAATGTTACTCAGTGTTGATGGATGAGACTATTTATAGTATGTTTACCATTGCTAATTACAGTACTGGAACATATTGGCTGTGCCGATGTTAATCAAAGTTGCATTGGCCGCGTGTCATTTTTTGGCACTTTTGACCTTTGTTACTGCCGGACAATAAGAGTTGCTCTTTAGTTCTTGTTAACTCTCCACCCCAGTTATTACTGTAAGCAGACCATCTTTATCTCAACCCTGGGTGGCTGAGGGCATTGCCTGGCCATGTGGATAAGGCAAACCATCTGTATAGTCCCTTGTGGTTGAGTTTCATGTTCACATCCACAATATTCAACATAAGCCTTATAGCCTGGGTAGGCAATTATCTGTAGACCCTGAATCTAGTGGTGCTGTAATTCCTCCTGCTGCGAAGCAGACGAGGGTTTACTGTAATACAGTACAGAAGATGATCACTGGACTGTGCACTGTGGGTTTTTAACCACAGACCTGCATAATAACTTGGGTAGTTTCATATTCACATCCGATTCTCACTTCCAGTTTTGTAATATGCTCATCTCCCTTTTTCTCAGTTCCCATACTGTGTGTTAGAATGTCAGCTTATTGAGGCAGAGTTGGCTGTGGGGTTTCTTTCTTATCACTTGCTGTAAAGCTGCCAGTGACACATTAGGAGATCCCAGGTTTGCAATGTGTTACTTCAGAGACTTCCCAAGACTTCTTCTTAAGTTTGCTCCCTGAAGGCACCTCCATGACTCATAAGCTGCTGATTTTCTCTAAGCAAACTCACTTGCAGAAGAATTACATCATCTACAGGCTGAAAGTGTTTTTTTTTCGTTTTTTTTTTTGCTTGCTTGTACTGACCAGGTGCAGGAAAGCTGTCTCATCAAGAGCCTGAACTGTAACACAGAACTTTCTTACAGAATTAGGAAAGAGGAACCCCACGAGGCCCCTGATCTCCACCTATAGCCCTGTCAGGTGGTTGGCCGTAGGGGAGACAGTGACCTGCCACTGGCTGTTTAATTGAATCCATGGCAGAAACGTTTACCATGAGCAAAGAAGCCAGCCTCCCTGCGGTCTGAACAAATCTTACTTTGCAATGGCTTGCAAGAAGGTTTACATTTCAGAGCCTGGGGATGATCTGACTGCATCGTCTGGTTCGGATGAACACTGAAATCAAGCGCTTCAGCTATTTCCTATCTCTTCACCAAGGATCTGAATCTTTCACTCTTTAACTCCTGCTTCAAGGACAGAAGGGGATCAGGGAACCAAACCTATCTTTTTTTTTCTTAAATGATGGCGTATAGCTATGCTTTAAAGATCACTGCTACTGCTTCTGCAGGGTACACTACAGTCCTACTCAAAGAAACATTATGTAAGTATTTACACCGACACTATCTTCCAACATACCAGTCGTTTCCATACAGTATAACACCTGAATACAAACTGGAGCTGAAAATAACGAGCTGAGTCAGTGTTGCAACACTCAAGACAGAGGAAATCCTTTACAGATCTGTCACTTTGCTTTTCCTTTTTGTTTTTAACCCTCAGGTTCTTTTCAGAGGAAAGAACGCAGAAACTGGTACCATCACCAGTGTGTACTGGAGACACAATGCAGTTCAAAGGAGTGGCACAGAAGCAGCATGGTGCCTACTTCTTTTAAATGTAGCCCACTATTACAGTATGTTTTCCTGACTGTTACACTCACAGACATCCACCTCCGCACTGATTATACGTTACTCTTTTTGGAGTGGATGCTCACTGTTACAAAGGTAAAAACTAATGTAGGTAGCATTTAGAAAACCAGAACAGAAACATGATGCATGTGAGCTTACTGTCAGCGTTTGCGAATTCAACGTTATTGCGTTCGTAAACCGGCATCAGGGGTATCAATTTGCTTCAAATAGACCATTATTTAAAGCAAAATGATAGCAATTCAGCTGCAACCAAAACTAAAAAAAGAAATATGAGAACGAGCGGCCTTCCTCAGGAAGTTTCTGTGGTGCAAAGTAGAAAACTGTGAAGGCCGATAAAATGACCTTCCTACTCTAGAAGAACACACAATAAACCACCTGCATTTCGTCATCAAACTAGACCGCTTCAAAAAAATACGTTGGATTCAGCTGGCAGTGGAAACACATTGCAGTTCAAACCATACGTTAACATCAAATGAAACACTAGCAATTATGTGACGACACTGTCCTGTTGATAAAGTGGAATTTCTGGGCTTTGCCGTGGCAAGGCCTGATTGTGATTCAGCTTGACATAAGTGAACATCTTTCAGAGAGAAAATATTCACACGTTTATCCCCAGAGACTTCTTCTGGAGAACAGCTGAGAAGCCGGGGTTTCATTTAGTCTCAGAAAACACTTGCTCTCCAGATCAACTAGTGTACCGCACGGTACTGAAGGGAGAAAACATCTCCACTGCATGTTTGAAATGCAGGGTGAGGGAGTGGACCATTCCAAGGGTCAAAGTTGACATGATGTTGCAGTTGGCTTTCATAGTCTAAAATAGACTTGTTAGTCTACAGCACTGGGTGCAACACAGATTAAAGATCAACATGACTAGATGTTTTGATGGCAAACAGGTCTGTCCTCTGAGTGTAGTTCTGAGAGTGCTTGCCTGCAGACAAGAAAGCAGTTATTTGTGACTGATACTCTCGTGTAGACATAACTTTCTTGTAAAAACATTTCTTTCTGTCAGGCTGCAGCATGCTTGCCACTCTGAATTTGACAATGTTTATTCACATACTCTGTATTGCTCTGTAGTGAACAATATGCAGAAAACACTGATTTTGCAAACATATGTACAGTAGCAGGGACATTGTTAGTCTTAAAGGAGGGAGGTGGAGGCACCTTTCTGCGTTTGGGATAAAACAATTAGCCCGAAAATGCAACCTCATGCTTTGTAATAAACAGAAGGCATTTTGGGAAACTCCTTTTATGTTGTTTTGGGGATGTGTCATGCAGATCAGCTCTCATCGTTCTTAAATATACACAGCATTCCAGAGTAAGCTCTGATTCACTTCATGTCGTCATGAACAGACACTGGGGAGGCATGGATACGCTGAACGATTTGAATCTGCCTGGGGTCTGCTGTCAAGATCCACACACGGCCTAATATATATATATTATTAAAATAAGTGATGGTCAGAAATCCCATCAGGTTTTGTATATGTAATTAATTTAATTGAAATACTTAACTAGGAACAGCTGGAAATCTGCAAAACCTTTATTGCATGTGGCAGTAATTCAAGGACATGGCTACATTAAATAAAACTTTCACTATCACCTTTCGTTCACATTTCAGTTTCACCACCTGGGACTTGAATGCTAAATCCGCTGTTCCTGGCCGTATTGCAGTAAATTAAGTGAAACATTTCACAGTGACAGGCTGGTTCCATCAAACATGCATTGCATTAAATAACTGGAACATAGCACTGTGCTATTTAGCTCAGGTTTGGAACTTCTCCACAGCCTAACATGACCCAAATGCTTCAGTGTTATATATAATGGCCCAGATACCTCCCTGCCTGCCTGCCACAAAATACAGATAGCTGCAGTACCACTGTTAACTGTACTGCTGCTAACTGCACCCCTTCTTGTGCACTTTGGTTTACCAGTGTTTTATTTCATGCTGAGATGGTGTTTGATCTGTAGCTTTAGTTTTGGAAGCTGAAATGGGGCCTACAAAGGGGTGGGAGTTTAAGACTGTCGTGAAGCCAGGGCCTGTCTGTATCCACAGCCCGCTTTGAACCAACCTGAAGGCAGATTGTTTGTGGGGGGCCCAGGTGGGGAATCCAGCAGAGCTGCAGATATGTTCCCCAAGGATGCTGAGCCACTTTAATCTCAGGCTTGTTTTTCAAGAAGCGCTGGGTGAGATGTGATCTGTGTTTGGGCTCCTCCCTAATTGTCAAACCACTCCAGAGCATAAATAAAAAGATGATTCTTCCTCCCTCATTCTGATTCTGCTGTGGTTGTTCCCACCTCTGGTCCTTGAGGTTCATTGGTCCAGGGTTCATTAAG